>NC_143112.1:2797826-3108695 GCF_061535455.1 Colias philodice
ATCGGAAGGTGGCCATAGGAACTCAGTAATATATTGACTCAACTTTATCGAGTTTGGGCTCGTTTGATTCGTGTTGAAAAATACACTAAAAAGTATTAAATAAAAATAACTGCGTTAAAAACAACCGACTTCAAAAACGGAAAAGTAAGAAATAAAAAAGATTTGATATTATTAACTACTACATAATATTATTGTACATATTTCGCAATAAAAAGTGGCCTATGTCCTTTCTCGGGTATCAAAATATCTCTATACCAAATTTCATGCAAATTGGTTCAGTAGTTAAGGCGTGATTGAGTAACAGACAGACAGACAGAGTTACTTTCGCATTTATAATATTAGTATGGATTAGACTTATTCTAGAAGCACTTTTGAATCGTGATTACATATTTTTAACATTTACCACCGATTCGGAAAGCAGTATCTATGGAGAAGACCCGGCAAAACACTCCATAGCTGCTCTTTTAAAATCATGTTAATATACAATTCAATAAATACAACTAGGACTTTTCAATACATATAAAATATGTTAAAAATAAAAGGAATTTCTCCCGTACTCGTGAATAAATCAATAATCCACTGATTTTCTACTGATTGTGAGCAATGGAGCATTTATCGTTTGAACAGTTGACCTATTTCATACGAATGGAATACGCTAGGTTTGTATGTAAAATCCTGCATAGTTTTTAAATAACGGTAAGCCGGTTTATTTTTTGATTCGAAATATTTAAGTTTTATAGATTCGGTTTGAAATGAATTATGGTACGTTTATTATTGTAGATTGATTACAAATTTTGAATATGCAACAGCAGTTAAAGTAATACGTAATAATTGTAATAAAGAATGTAGTCAATTAATGCAGAAAATTATTCAAAATTTATATGAATTATTTAAATACAAAAACGTATTCTTTCTTAACTCAATATAATACTTTTACATAAATGAAACGTGTTGACAACTACACAAAATAAATGAACTCTGATTACAGATAAAAATAAAACCATTGTACGCCGCGAGCGATCACTGAAACAGCATCCCACTTAGAGCTCTCGAGCTTTGTAATATCGAGTTACTTTTGTAAATACGATTAATGTTATCAATTGTATACATCTACGTCTATATACAGAGAAAGAAGTCCTTCTATATACACGTTAATTTTATTGCATTAAATATCAATTTACACCTCTATTTCATTGTAACTAGCGGTCCGTCCCGGCTTCGCTCGTGGTATATATTTTACGTTTTCTCTCCATAAGAACCATCCTCGTTTGTAAGGCGAATCCACACAGCTCGAACAGCCTCTCGAAGCAATTGCTGCGTGAAGCTGCTTGGCCGTGAAAACACATAAATGCCCTAAAACTGCTATTATAGTTTTGATAATCGTTTCTCCTTTATTCGGGTAAAAAATTGCGAAGAATACTTATTATTATAGATACTCATCCAACGGTGAACTAAGTGACATATCACACTAGCGGATTGCGAGCGGTTTCAAAGCGGAGCGGGTGCGCAACGAATACGTTGCGGGCGCGCAACGAACACGCCGCGGTTGCGCAGCGAATTCGTTGCGGACGCGTCATTTTGTATACTCTCGCACAAAAGCCAGCCCTTCCGCCTTGCCTAACTTCCATTCAATATTTCCATCGTTTCTGTAGCACTCAATTTTTTAACCGTACTGTGGAAATGCACTTACTTAACAGTTAACTAAAGATGTAATAACAACTGGAGTTGTTAAAAAAAGGTGCTATAAAATTGAATTACTAGGACTTTTAGAATGTACCATACATTCCAAAAGTATGTAACGACTGACCAGTATAATCTCTCCCATAGCAACGTATGTTATAAAGAGATTTTGTGAACCTAATTATGAGCAAAGTGATAGTGAGTTGCTGGTTGCTTGATAAAATTTTCTATTCACTGCTATTTATCTAATAATAAGATAGCCCTGTTTTAGTTAAGGAGCTTTAACATTTATTTCACTAATGAACTTTCTTAATGAGCAATTAAGTTATCTGATTGCATTTCGACCAAGATTTAATAGATAAAACAATACCCTAAACATTAACATGTTATGAAACTCGTAAAAAATAATGATCTCATAATTATTATACTATCACAAGTTATAAGTAACAACCAGCACGGATTCCATTTTGTTAATGAGTGTACATGACTGCGACGTAAACGTTGCGCATCTGCCACGCGTCCGCAACGAATTCGCTGCGCAACCGCAACGTATTCGTTGCGCACCCGCTCCGCTTTGAAACCGCTCGCAATCCGCTAGTGTGATATGTCACTAAATCTAATTCATAATTATTTATTTTTAGTTTAAAACCTGCATGATTTATTGTCCATTATTGGCCGCTACAACCAGGGTAGAACTGGGATTGTCTAAGAATATTTGAAATAATTAATATCTTCGGGTTACTCATTATGCACACAGGCGTTTCGCTAAGACAAGGGACACAACTATATTCACTTTTAATCACTCGATTATTCTCAAGTACAATATTATAATTCACTGAATAATATTATCTACTATCTATTAGTTATTAAAGTGAAACTTTTATTACATCGTCTCAAACTTTTTGGTCTGTGTAGCGCATGTCGCGTGTATCGCGGCTGCCGAGTAGGTATACCTACTCGGCAGCCAACCGTCACGCGACATGCGCTACACAAAGCAGTGTTCGGAACCGTTTGAACAGTTTCACTTTTACCGTGGTTTCATAAAACCACACAACATTTTTATATTTTTAGTAATAATTTTGTAATATTTCCATGTATCCCATGACCATGTATAATAAGTACCATGACCATAACATAGTGAGTTTAACAAATGAATAGAATATCTTTTAAAAATCTAAACGTAACTAATTGTAATAATAAATAATGTAATTCGTATATACCTAATTTGACTATATCCTTAATCTTATATTGAAATTACTATGTTTGTAATAAAATCAAGGTGAGGGCAAAAGAGAAATGTATTCCACATTCTACAAACACGTGGAACACAAAATAGGTGTAAATAATACTTTACAGCAATCAATCAACGTATAGAATACGCAAGTCACCCGTCTTTGTACTAAATTGTCTGTATTCAAAATGGCGCCTAATGGAGGCATGGTTTGGCGCGAAAGATTAAAACTTTATTGACAACGATTAATTCGCAGAGCCGTTAATGAATCGTCGTGGGACGTCCACTGCTGGACAAAGGCCTCCCTCAGGGTTTTCCACCACGACCGGTCACCGGCGGCCTGCATCCAGCGGCTCCCTGCCACTCGGACCAGGTCGTCTGTCCATCTTGTGGGTGGTCGTCCCACGCTTCGTCGTCCAGTAATGAATGAAGATAATTAATTATATTGTGTTTCGAAATATTTAAAATGCTTTTCATTTAAGTATGACTTTCCTGCTTGAGATATAAAATTCCAAGCGGTTATTAAAATTTACAGCAGTTGTTATATTTATCCAAGTTGAAACTTTCCAGATTTAATTGCAAGATGCTAATTTTATTTAAGTATGCAAATTAATTACTTCATAAAATTACTTTCATTATGTATAATAATATTTTAATATGCCACTCAAAGTAATATTCGATCCCTTTAGACTGCGTAAAAGAAAATTAATTCATATAAAAAAAATCAGAAATATTATAAACTCTCTAATACGAAAAGCCTAACAAAATAACTCATGACCCTTCTAAATTCGACCTACTTTTCATCAATTGTGTTGCAAACTCAATTTTCATAAAACAACCCCTTTGTCCAGTGCCGTGACGTCACAAAAGCCATTCAACCCTTAACTCAATTAGGGGCTCGTAGTAAATTTCTAAAAACGACCGATCGCTTCACACCACGTTCATATATTCTTATGACATTCTGTTGTAGGAAAATTATAACTTCACCTTTTGGTTTTAACATCTTGTTTTGAAAATCTTTTAACTTATTTACGAGATTTTTTTTAAAGATTAAACACATCGATCACGAGGCGCTTTTCGAACACGCGTCTTTCGCCTTGCCGGGGCGAATGTCTCTATTCATTAAAAAATCTCATTTTTAAGCCATTTCAATACTATAAAACTAAATATCAGTCAAATTGTGGTGCACGCGGTGCTTTCCTCGCCCGAACAAATTGCCTCGCACGGATAATGCGTCGCGAGTCTGCTCACTCTGTATGAACCCGCCTTATGGCTTTTATATAACATACTAGCGGTCCGCCCCGGCTTCGCCCGTGGTACATATGAAAAATAGATGTTGGCCGATTCTCAGACTTACCCGATATGCACAGAAAATTTCATGAGAATCGGTCCACCCGTTTCGGAGGAGTATGCAGACTAACATTGTGACACGAGAATTTTATATATAAGATTTTAAATATATGTTATATAAAAGCCATATAAATATTTTTACAATTTACATTTTTTCTAAAAAATATCATATTACAATTTTTTAATAACATCTTATGCATTTGTTAACAATTGAAATGAAATACTACTGAGATCTCAGAAAAATCATAAAACGCTATAGTGATTCATCTATTTTCTTTTAATCTAAGTATTGTACCAAATAATTTACTACTAGTAGTAACAGTAAATAGTGCATTACGTTTTAAAAGTGGGCCAGCAAAGGACTGCTCATTCGTAACATGAGATTTAACGTTGCTACTAATGATTGACAATTATTAGTCGTTCCGTATTTCTAAACGTGTAGGTATTTATGCTTTAGGCTACAAATTGCAAGCGCGTTTTAAATATTTTATTTACTGTAATAATATGTAGCAATTAACTTGAGCTAACGCCCGTGTTGTCTTTATCAAATTATATGCTCAAATTTTCCCGGAAGACCACGCTATCATCGATGACTATATAATGTAAATCGGTGCTTTAATTTTGGAGTTTAGCGTGAACACATAGACCGACTTTGTTTTTAAATTTTTATATTATATAGTGATGATTTCATTTCACATCATAAACAATGTTAAACCATATTTTCTGTTATGATGGTAAACAAGAAAAAGCATTCTAACCTGTAGCATTATTAATTAGTTTAACACAAACACAAAACAAGTGATCCATATACAATGTTTACAACAGAATGCAGTGCCAATCATGTGTGGTTTTGTCCCCATTAGCTGTCTATTTAAATCCATCCCCTATATAGTCTATACACCCTTAAGTCGGTACTAGACGATACTGCAGCATGACATGCGTACAAGGTACATGCATGCATGATCGTTTGACGTTTAGATCAATGACTGAAATTGTAAAATTCGAGCTAGCAACTGATTGATAAATATTTCTTCTATCCTGCAAGTTGGATTGTCATGCAGCATGATCGGTTGCTGTTCTACAAAATAAATCTAAATTTGATATTATAAAGATGAAGAGTTTGTTTGTTTGAACACGCTAATCTCTAGAACTAATGGTCCAATTTGAAAAATTCTTTCAGTGTTAGATAACCTATTTATCGAGGAAGGTTATGGGCTATAAATCATCACGCTAAGACCAAAAGAGCGTAGCTCTGCGGGTAAAACCGCGGGGCACAGCTAGTACTTAATAAGTTTTAATAAAGCCGGGAACGTTTCAACACAACTAAACACAAGTTAGACGCGAACTGTAGAAAAATGCATGATGTGATATATTTTTAGACGCTCATGCATCATGACAATTCATGCGCATGTCATGCTTGCGTCACCGTCTAGATACAACTTTAGAATGTCATACTACATAGTTAAGTGCAGAGCGAACAAGTCTGTATATTTTTAGTGCAGTGATAGACAGCCGTGTCTAGTGGTGACAGCCTACTCGGATATATTCAGTTGTTTTACTGCTGTATTATAAGCATACTGGTATTATATTATCTGTGGCAGTACCAAGTTTGTGTTTTCTTAAAAGGGGTAAGTGGTGTGTATGAAATTTATTTGAGGGCAGTTCTCAGGTTATAAATTTTAGTAATTTGATAAATTATTAAGAATGTGAAGTCTCTTTGATACGATAGCGTAATTAACTTGTTTTTCTCACTTTATTTGACACAGTTTATAAAAAAAAAGACAGGTTGCACTCCGGGAGTGCCGGCAGAAGTGAAAACTTGATTATTAACGTTGAGCATGTTTGATATCCATCCGTCTTACGCTTTTACGATCAGGATTCAGGTCACGTGTCCTGACGCGAGTTTAAGATTTTATACCCATTACAGAAAAAGTGCTCAACGCCGCTAAAGAAGTTTTCACTTCAAAAAATATTTTAATCGGCCGTTTATCAATTACCTATTGAAAAGTGCATACCTATATTTTGTATCGTATCGAATCATTTTTATAAATTATAACTTTTGTAAATAGTATTTTTTACCCACGGTAAATTTTATAGCTAATCTCCGCCTCGATTATTATTGAAGGCAAAAGTTTTCAAGGCTTTATTACTTAATTAGTAATTACACTACAATAGCTAAAAAAATACTGGATGAAATTTGTCATAGAGATAGTTTTTTATATCACACAGGTTATCCCGTTATAAGCGAACATACCGCGATACAAAAATTCTTTGATAAAAATATAAAATTACGGAAAACAGAGGCAAATTTTAGCTAATAATAATACGGAACCATAACAGCGAAGCTCTTTTCGCGCTTAGTTTACTTTTTCAATATTTGCACGGTTATTTTTGAGCATGTTTTCGCGAATTCCTTTGTTGGGAAGAGGATTTTTAAAAATCATGCCATTTAAAAGGCTTTTATTACGTGAAATATGATCTTATTGTTAATGCATAATAAAAGGGCTTTTTAGTATGTAAAGAGAATATCTACAATATTGTTGTTTATTTTTAACTTATAATAAAAATTATGATAATACTATTTGTAAAATTAGAAATAAAATATAAGAATACTATTCGTTAAATGTATTTTCTATGTTTATTGTATTTGATTGAATTATGCAAAGATTCGCGAATCGCGATTATAGTTTACATAGGTAGAATTAACTTAGTAATTATTATCCGACTAATCAGCCAATTAATGTATTCATGAAATTCATACATTCAATGAACTCTACTTATCGTGCATATTCCATAATGTGAGTTCAGTATTGATAAATTGCATACCGTTCGTTTCAATATTATTACAATAATAGTTATTATAACGTAATCTATCGAACATAATGATATTTACCTACATAAACATAGGAAAATAACATTAAATAAATAAATTCTTTATTTGCATTTAACATGGTATATAAAGTTGTATACATTATAAATAAAATAACGTAACCGCCAATTTAGTACAATAGTTATTGCAAAAAAAACTTGGTCCATATCTTAGTAGACTGATCACTTACTTGTCTATAAAGAAAATAGATCAATGTAATAAATGTAATGCATTAAGCATGTCTTAAAAAAACTATACATAAAGGTATTAACAGACTTATCAAATACAGCGCAAACGCTTCGCTTCGCTTCGCATTCGCAAAAGCATTTATCCTACAAACAACACGACGAAGACCAAATACGGATTGAAAGAAATTAAAGCTTCAAAGAATGAAGTATAAGCCGTCCAAATTTGTAATATAATACAAGTTTAGGAAAGTGGGTCAGTTCGATGGAACCTACTTTAATATGTAATCCGTAAATCAATACTTGCAAGTCACGCTCATACTTTTAATAAGGCTGTATGACATGTTATTTATATGACAGGTGAGGTAAAATATTTTTGTGTTATAAAATGTGATGAGAATAAGGTAACATTTTATTACATTTTCATTTTATAGTGTTGTTTAACTAAAATTTATTTTTACTGGCGACTGATTTTACCCACTTTTATATATTTTAATCTATTATAATAATATTGGCCTTAAATCACTGTGTGCAAGGTATATTAAAGCTATAGTGTTAGTGTGTTTATAAGGACACTAACAATAGTTTTGTATCGATTTAAAATTTTATGATGTACCTATACATTTATTTCGTAATGGACATAAATGATCTATCTCCATCCATCCATCCATTCAGCCCGGATAAGTCCACTGTTGGACGAAGGCCTCCCCCATAATGTGCCACAGTTGCCGATCTTTGGCTTTGGTCAACCATCTGCGTCCAGCTGTCTTGACTATATTGTCTATCTAATCTTAATATATTCTTGTTATAAAAAGGCTACGTTCGATTTAAATTATGTATTTTGTTGTAATAAGTCACATGGTGTCAAAATAAAATGTTAACACCTTAACACAGAGAAATAAAACACATTTTCTATTGAAAAATATCCTTGCAAAGAATTTTCAGTGAATTAAACACAAATTTTCTACACGTGCTGTTTATCTGACATTTAAAATATGGCTCCGACATTTATAATGCTAGGAGACAAAGTGGGGAAAAGGTTAACAAATTGTATAAAGCATGTGTTTTTTCTTTTGGTGTTTTATTACAATTTATGTATATTTGATGATAAATGATTTTAATAGTTAATGGTCGATATTGTGTGATTGATTTAAAAGTTTTTCTATGTATTTAGATTAAAATATAAATTCAAAACATGATATTCTACAAAGACCTCATTATTTTCATAGTTTCGTGTAGTAATTTTCGTTACCAAGTATCACTATAGTTTATCATAATATATTATGTGTTAATCTTTCGAATATTAGATTAGAATTTGAATCTTGTCTGTTTATTTTTTGAACAATTTTAACGGTCTATATCTATTAATTTTCATTATAAAATGAAATAAGGGAACTCATGTCACGTAATTTCTAGAAAAAAATATAATTACATATACCTACAGTAGATACAATATAGAAAATTGGCCGTAACTTGATGTCGGCTCAAGTTATTAAAGCCAACTTGACGTTGATATGAACAATAAAAGTTATTACGACAAATAACATACAATTTCAAGTTATTATATAATTGTATACTTATGTTTCGTCGTTAAGTTTGCTTGGCTTTAATACCATGTTTTTGGTATACCTAATAGTAGGGGAGGCCAAGAGGGGGATTTTGGGATTTACTCGAGCGCGTCAGATTACTATAAGGGACGGTACCTTAGCTATTCATTGGTACCTCTAGTCAATATGAGCAGTTATGGTTGGTGGGTGCGCTCAGGGGCCCCGCTGGAAAATTTGAATAATCCATAATTCCCTAAGGTTGAGCTCGAATCGTCAGATTAGCGAAATGGGGACTTCTTATATTGTAATTAACCCCCCCATATATTAATCTGACGCGCTCGAATAATATTACTTTAATTTTTTACCCTTTCTTCATAGCGATCAAATCGCCACTTAAATCGTCAGATTAACGTATACTTTTTTTCAGTGACGTCCTGGAGCATGCAAAATATCAATATCTAACGCGCTTGAGTATTTCCAAGCCAATTTTTTTTTTTTAATTAAAAAAAATCAAAAAACCCTTCCCCACCGCTAAAAGTGAAAACATTATAGGACCTTTTTTTCTCGCTATGGTCTAATCTACCAATTATAATAGGTTCCCGTGACGCTCGAGTAAATCCACATTTAGCGTCCTGGGCTCCCCTACTATAAATAAATTGTTGCTATAATAAAATCTACCTCTATGTGATGATACTTGAGTTTTATCACCTACCTTCATCTACTTCTTTTGTTTCAAATTGCATTTTTTCTAATTAAACAAATAAACACGATTTTAAGAAGACTGGAATACAAGGCTTTTGTGGCATTAATAAATAATATTAAGAAATAGGTATGTCGATTGAGCTTTTTGTCGATTCTAGGTTAAATTTTTCAGTTAAGATTTACTTTTTTTGACGACCATCTTTGTTTCCTAGCTACCCACTTTTATTATTTATTTATTTCTCTACAAGCCAGTTGACAATCAATACCCACTTAAAATGGTATTCACAAAATGCTATACATGCAGTACTTTAGTTCGAAAGCCACTTCAGGAAATAAGAATCTAAAACCCAGGCACGCTTACAGTTACAGCATACCATAACGAGGTTTTGTTGTTTTTTAGATTTTTGGCTTGAAATAGAGGAGATTTTAAATATTTATGCGTTGCATTGTTATGAGTCGTGTTTCAGAAATATTTACGGTTTTATTATAGAAGATAATTTATGTAATATACGAATATGAACATAAATGGCTTGTGCTATTAGCCAGTTACATTAAATTAAGGAAGGTGATAACATAAAACAAACCATAATAGGATGTTATATTTAGATATCTATGGTTGTAATAGTTCACAATTATTTAAACTTAATGTTACCGGTCGCAGTATTCAATTTAAACAATAAATACTAAAGTAGCTTCAAGTCTTTTTGTTATAATATTACTAGCTTTCCACCCGCGGCTTCGCCCACGCAGTCAAAGAAAAACCCGCATAATTCCCGTTCCTGTGGGATTTCCGGGATAAAACCTATCCTATTTCCCGGGGTAAAAAGTAGCCTTTCCTTTCTCGGGTATCAAAATATCTCTATACCAAATTTCATGCAAATTGGTTCAGTAGTTAAGGCGTGATTGAGTAACAGACAGACAGACAGAGTTACTTTCGCATTTATTATATTAGTATGGATATTACAAAACAAAATACATAGGTATATACCGTATACCCAGATAATGTAATACTATACTAAAATAATAATACTATAACTATATATAAAATTCTCGTGTCACAATGTTAGTCTGCATACCTACTCCTCCGAAACGGGTGGACCGATTCTCATGAAATTTTCTGTGCATATCGGGTAAGTCTGAGAATCGGCCAACATCTATTTTTCATATGTACCACGGGCGAAGCCGGGGCGGGCCGCTAGTAACTATATAATAATGCTGTTCTGTAACAATTTTAATAACACATTCCTCCAATAAAGCTCTGTTTGTCCATTAATATCACGAGATTGCAATAACAGGATATTAAGGATGAGGAAAATGGTTCATTATGTCCCCGTACGTTATGAATGAACATAATGGTCCGGGAGCCAGCAGCAGATTTTATGACCAAGTTCCTCTCAAGCGGTAATTAGTAAAATGCATCAAAGTATAGTATTATGAAGCCTCGTGAACGTCAGCTGGAGCTCGGTTGGGGGGAAGAGCGGTTGTAGCCTCCCGTATCAGCTGACGGTTTTTCCACCAAGATACAGCCAGCTGACATATATATTTATCCACAGTTACATATAAGCTATCATCAGGTAAATTTTTGTTTGAGAGGAAATAACGGAAAATAAATTTTTCTTTAAATTTAACGTTCATGTTCGAGACACCAGCTGACGTATAATACACCATGTTGTAACCAGCTGACTATTTTTTTTCGTTGAGATATTGGGTTAGCTACAATTTGACAAATTTTTAGCTGAGAGGAAATGAATGAATGAATGTATTTTTTTTTCCTATGTGCGTGGGAGGCTACAACCGCTCACCCCCCCAACTGAGCACCAGCTGACGTTCACGAGGCTTTATAATACTATACTCTCATGCGTCTGACGAATTATCTCTTGAGAGGAAATAGTTAACCAAATTTGCACCTGGCTCCCTAACCATAAATGGTTCTTATTGTGTTTATCGATTTCACGCTTTTGAAGGTTATAAGGTTTGATTACAGTGACAAATTATTACATTAGTTTTACTTTATGTAGGCTCTAGGCTCTTGGCTCTAGAATACACGAGTAGACTTGTCGTAGACTGAAATCGATTAATTTTCTTTGAATTAAATCTGAACATAGACATAACTAACAAAGTCTGAATAGTAAAAAAAAATCGGATTTTTATTTAATATTGGAAATAAATTACTACCCGGGATAAATTTTATAAATGGTTTTATAATATGAAAAAATGCATCAAGAATTAGAAAAATATCATTCACTAGTATGATGCAGTGCAGCTTGAAACTCTGTTTTATCTATTATTACATTATCATATTGAGTGGACACTCCTTCATCAAACATCGATTCTGAGATGATATCTTTAGCAATTGCTTCTCTATGAATTTATCAATCTACCATATTCACGAGTTTTATTTGATAAATCTTTAGTTTTTATTTATGCTTTTATTATAATATTACTTATAGAGGTAGGTAACGTTTAAAAAATTATAATTTAATATCGTAGATGGTAAAATTATTTCGTTGTCATAAAGTTAACCTATTTAGGATTGATGCAGACTATAGGTATTATTATTTATCGGCTAGCGCCTATTTTTATGTATTTATAAATAATCTATTACTATAGATAATTTAGTAATAAGTACTAAGTAATTTAATGAAAAAAAACAGCATCTTTAAAAAAAATTCAATTTACACAGTTTACGCTTACAAAGTCATGTATACGAAGTTAGCTTTTAATTAGTACTTCTTTGTACTTGTGTTTGCTTAGTTCCAAAGAAACTAGAGTGGGGAAACTGGCTTTATATTTCATCATATGAGAACTTTATGAGGATTCATACTTTTTCGACTTATAGAAGTTTATTAATTGCAAAATGAAACATTTAAAATCAAACGTAGCTAAAAGTAATAACTGAATATTTTTCTCAAACTCAAACTTTTATTTATTCTATTAGACCTTCTTCTTTAAGCACTTTTAAATATAAAGTTTTACCTTTTGCTTATTGTATCGGACTGTTTAACATATTGCATAAAATATAATTAATTCAAAATAAACAATGGTTTAATATTTATTTATTGAAAGTTCTCGACTTATACAAATATTGACTTGAAAATACGATTTAACTTTATCTGGTAAACAAACAATTTATTTAATATCGAAACGAAATAAAGTTCGGATACCTATGGCAAAATAGTATACCTAATATTTCTTTTTTATTATTATTAAATAAAGCATTGAATGTAAAGCAGGAGAAAACCATATACAACATATACTTACAAACATATGAATAAAAATACTTAGGTATGTTACCTTACCTACCTATAAGTATAAGTGCATTGTAATGTAACATGTTAGCTAAATTAAATAAAAGAAAAATTATTACACCCGTTCATTCGTTCTTCAGTTATTAGCACCTAATGCAATTAACACAAACAACAAAAAAATAACAAATAATTTTGAAGGGAAACGTCTTTAGGCGCATTAAAAGTAAAATTTCAATGTCACGTCATGGAGTAAAATGACGATTTTGGTATCTTGAATCATGTCAAAGTTTCACTTCTGACACGTGTGCGCCGAGCACACAGGCGCTTTTATATTACAAGACTAAGTACTTTTAAATACAGTATAACTTTTAACATAATCTACCTGTAGTTGAAACCAATCTGCATATTTATACCTAACCTTACCCGAAAATTGTACCAAAGCAGAAGTAATTTTCGCTGAAACCGCGAAAAACCCGGATATTACATTCTGTTCCACAATGCCGCGGAACAACCTTACCGTGTTCTAATAAAGTTTGATTGCAAACAATTACGTTTTCGTAGCGATACAACGAAGCTTTTGTTAGAGAATACCGCAGTTTTGTGTGTGTTCATTCTTATTTATATTAGCTATATACTATTATAAAGGCGAAAGTTTGTTTGGATGTATGGATGTATGGATGTTTGTTACTCTTTCACGTAAAAACTACTGAACCGATTACAATGAAATTTAGCACACATATAGAGGGTAACTTGGATTAACACATAGGATAGGTTTTATCCCGGAAATCCCACGGGAACGGGAACTATGCGGGTTTTCCTTTGAAAACGCGGGCGAAGCCGCGGGCGGAAATCTAGTTAGCTATATTTACTTTAATGTAAGGACTAGAATCATAGTTTAATGTGCAAGGAAATAAATATTCCAACTTTGTATTGTTACTTCTTGGTGCAACTGTATTTAAGGATATTTTGATGATTAAAGTTAACGACTTTTACTGCCTAGTTCATATGAATTAAATCCGAGGCAATTTTATTAACAACTAGCGGTCCGCCCCGGCTTCGCCCGTGGTACATAATATTTACGTTTTCTCTACATAAGAACCATCCTCGTACTTCAAGGAATATAATAAAAAAAGAATTATCGAAATCGGTTCAGCCGTTCTCGAGTTATGCGCTTACCAACACATTTTGCGATTCATTTTTATATATAAGATTTACAGACTTGCCTTGCAGACGTTGTAATGCGCTTTTGCCCCTTTACAAAAACGTAAAAAAAATACGCAGAATTGGTCGAGCCGAGTTTTTACGCTTAGCGATTCATTTTTTAAGGATGCATTTATTTCAAAAAATGAAGTAATTCATTTAATGTAGTAATATTCAGTATAAGGATTCGTTTTGTTCTAAGGTTTTGTTTTGTTGTTAATTCGACATTTTACAAATAATACGGATTTGAACTACTTCTTTCAAGAAAATCATTATTTTATAATAGTGCCCGTTTTTAGAACATTTACGAAAATCATAAAGGTTATTGTAATAAATATGTAATAGCGTATCGAACATGGCTTTCCTCTCCATAGTCGAGTCATAAATTTAACCGAAGTTGGTAATAACTAATAATGCTTGCTTTTATGAAAAATATGAATAACGACGCTAATCTACCGATATGTTGTTTTATGTTTTTCTACAACAAAACAACTTTATTAATATTATGCAATGTATTATTATATACAATATAATACAAAAAAGATTATTATACAATACAATACAATACAAATAAAGTATTATTATATGTAAATAAACTTATCTAAATATTATATTTGAATATATTTCAATGAAAGTTTTTAAGCTATTGCATAGCTTCTATCGCGGGCCTTGAGCGCGGGGACCGAATCCAGAAATTCCGTAACGAAAAAACCTCACGCTCCCCACGGGGACGGGCGCGGAGGTGTGGCTTGAAGGCATAGCATGCAATAGCTTTACCGCGGCAGTCCCCGAGTGCCACACATCTTTTTTTTGTTTAGCTTAGTTAAAGTAAACATATTGCAGTTAAAATAATAACATTTTGAATATTCATATAAACGGTTTATTGTTTATACATATTTATTTGGAATAATTAATTATTGTATTATATTAGGTACTTTCGCGGTTGAAATTCTTTTTTATTTTTTTTACTAGATTTCCGCCCGCGGCTTTGCCCGCGTTTTCAAACGAAAACCCGCATGGTTCCCGTTCCCGTGGAATTTCCGGGATAAAATCCTATGTGCTAATCCAAGTTACCCTCTATATGTGTGCTAAATTTCATTGTAATCGGTTCAGTAGAATTTGCGTGGAGTAACAAACACACACACATCCTCACAAACATTCGCATTTAATTATAAATTTTTATATCAATACTTAATCTAAGCTTATCTTAATAAATTTAAATGATATTGTATGTCTGTCTGTCTTCAATTTCAAAATGCATACGCGGAAAATATCAAGACAGCAATATTGTCCAAATATCAAACAAGATAATGGACCCATATAGGAGCCTTTAAATATAATTAACTGGACCGAGGATCGTAAGGGAATATTAATTTATTTAATAGATTTCCGTTAATACGGTATCGAAATTTAATCTCACATGCAGGATGGATTCAATTATGTGTGGACCTCATTTTAATGGGCTTCGTGGAAAAAATGCAAAGTTACTTATTTTATCCTACTAATATCATAAGTGCGAAAGTTTGTGAGGACTGAGGATGTGTATGTGTGTGTTTGTTACTCTTTCACGCAAATACTACTGCAATGCTGAAATTAAGCACACATATAGAGGGTAACTTGGATTAACACATAGGATAGGTTTTATCCCGGAAATCCCACGGGAACGTTTTTCGTTGAAAACGCGGGCGAAGCCGTGGGCGCTAGCTAGTAGATAATATATACCTATGTATTATGCGGAAAAAAAAAGAGTGGTAGATTTCCTTATCAGCCATTTTGCATTTTTATTATTGCAATAAAATGCATAAGTTATATGTATAAAAAGTAGAATGTAGTAGATCATCATTTAAAAAGAACGTATTACGTAACGTAAGGCAACTAACCTTACTCAAAAACCTTAATCATTAGTATGAAAAATATTATAGAAATTACCGTTGTTGAAACTACGATATCTGTTTTGATTATTAAATTGGAAAATTATTCCTTAATTACACGCTTTCTTATAGAATCCACACATGCAAAGCCAGGCGACCAATACATATAAAATTTGATAAACAATTTCCATACATAATGTTCAAATCAGGCCACAGACACTGCAATGAAGCACACTACAGCCTAGTATTATACTATCTGTGCTACAGCTGACAAAGGCGAAAGCACTTAATTCAGTAACTATGCTAACGAACTAGACAATGGCCAAGTGTGGGTCGGCTAGGCATAGCTTAGTGCTCTTTGGCTTTTTGTGATATCAGTTTGTGTATCATAATGTTACTTAGAATGTTGGAGTGTGTTTGTATGATTGAAATGATGTACATGAATTTTAGATAGATAGTTAGTTTATTAACTAAAATTACATACATATTGTTTGAAAGGAAAATCCAATTTAAGGGAATTCAATATTAGTTACTACCAAAATATCACACTAATCTAACACATCACAAACTGTAATGTGTACATGTAAAGTATATTATATAAGAAACGTGCAAAATTTCGTCTAAGAGATTTAAAACGAAAAAATCACTGACCTTAATTTCTTCTTTTTCTCCATTCGTATGCATTGCCTTTTTATACGTGTCAGGTAATTACAGGTTATAACGTATTATCTTCTTTGCTGCAAAACAAAAGATACTATAAAAATTGCAATAATAAAACGTAGAGAAAACCTCACCCAGCAACTGCCTGACGCAGACTGACGATGTCGTCACGTGTGAGCCCCGTAGTTTCATATCTCGCGTAAAAAAGGGTAGGTGAATAATAATTAAAATTTGTGCGGTTGTTTCATTCATTACTTATAAAAAAACTTTACTCATCAAATGATTAGACCTTTTTAATGTGATTCGCAATGATTATAAGTAGTTCATTAAGGTCGATGTAATAGAATGATGAACCTCATTACACTTAATTTGATTCTTTCCTAAACCTTAAGTAGGTATCGATTATTTCGTAAAGGGAATTATAAAAGTCAAGTTAAGCAGAGTTTTAAGGAAAGGACATGAATGCTTAATAAACATCCCGTTTGGAACTCGATAAAATATTCAATTGGAATTGGGGAAACTCGGTACACTTAATAAATATAAAATTATACTGTTTCCTAGTGTGGGGTAAAAGTTGTATAATATGATACAATGCTATTTTATATTACCGTGTACTATCTTCAATTCAAGAAGTCCTCCTCGTTGAAATAAAATTCTCATCAACAATCTGTTAGAAAAGCTGATACTGAACTTAAATTTACTACTAGTATACTACTAGCCCCAGCTTCTCCAGTGGTACACGTTTCCGTTTTCTCTCCATAAGAACTATCCTCGTACTTCAAGGAATATTATAAAAAAAGAATTAACGAAACCAGTTAAGCCGTTCTCGAGTTTTGAACTTACCAACACATTTGGCGATTAATTTGATAAGAGTTTGTTTGTTTGAACGCGCTTATATCAGCAACAGGAGAATATATTTTTATTAATGACCACTGTAAAGATGGTAATCCATTCTTCCCTGATCCCTCCATAATTAATCTAATAATACAAATTAATTACCACCTCTCGATGGTTTTTATTCCGCCCCAGAGCACTCAACTCACACTTTATTAACCTCTGAGCTCTTGTAAAAATAAAGCCCTCTTTATAATTGTATGAAACGAAATTATAAATGCCTTCATTAATTTATCTCAAGCGGAGTAAGCAATTTGTTGAGAAAATTTTCATCAATATTTTTATTGTGTTTGCGATTTTGCAGTGATCTTGGTATAATGAAAATGTATTTTTAATTCGTTAATTTAACCGTATGTTTATTATATTTTAATGAGGTTTGTATATCGTTATATAAATACAATATGCAGCTGTATTATATTATGTATTTATATATTTACAAATACAAGGACATTACATTTCAGAACCTTTTTTAAATACAGATGGCCTCCTACCATTTTTTTCTAAACTCAGTGACTTAAAACATAGTTAAGCTGTAAAATAATAATTAAACACAGACTGACCTACATAATGTAATCTCATGTTCCTCTTAAATCTATACTTAATATTATAAAGCTGAAGAGTTTGTTTGTTTGAACGCACTAATCTTAGGTCCGATTTGAAAAAAATTATTTCGGTGTTAGATAGCCCACCTATCCCATCATCGAGGAAGGCTATAGGGTCATCACGCTAGGACCAACAGGAACGGAGCCACGCGGGTGAAACCGCAGAGCGGAGCTAGTAAATTATAATATTAAAACTTAGCACAAAATGTATTCAAATTTGCAATAGACCTTAATTTGTATATAGGCTATAACCGTAAATTTAAAAGTAAATTGGTTTCTTTAAAATATACCCATTAACCCAATTATTTCCTCCTTAATTGGATTTTATAGGTAATGGAGATTTATTTTAATTATTTTCAATTACAAACAAATTTTCCTAAGCCGATAAAAACTTTGTTTCGTAAATTAATGAACAATAACTCGTTTTAATGTATTCAGGTATTATTATAGAGAGGACACCACGAACAAAATCTGTGCGACAAGCGCGGCGGCGCGGGGTGGCTAGTGAGTCATACACTTTGTAGATATTCTGCCTCTTATTACTTAAAAATTAAAACCAATCAATGTAACAAATAAATATTGTTTATCTTTTTAAAAAATATGAATAAACTTATCAATTAAAACCAATCAATGTAACAAACAAAAAAAATAGTTTGAGACGACTGACTCTAACTAGTGTTACAAATAATGTAGTAGCGATGGCCTCTCTAATACGTAGTACATAGTAACTCAATGTTTTAATGAATACCTAATAACAATTAAACAACCTATTCCGATACTGTCTTTTAAGTTTAAGTAAATTTTTAGCTAAGGGGCAAGGGGCTAAAATAAAAGAATGATACCTAACCTACGTGGGCAAAGCCGCGGGCAAAAGCTAGTTTTCTATAAACTTTTCAAGCCTATATAAAATTATATAATGTACAACCCTAAAAAAAACACTGCATATTCCACCAGCTTGCATAAATAACGATTTATAATATTATGTGATCTTTAATATTCATGCTTTTAATCTTCTGTTCGATGTTAATACCTACATAGTAATGCATATTTGAGATGCTTCACCGCTGCGAATATGAAATACAAAGGGGATTAGGGCTGCCAACTGCTAGTTTTAATATAATATACAACTTGTACATATTTTATACATATACCGTTTTTTAAATTATATTGAAATGAAATATTATGTGATTTTCATGGAAGAAATGAGTTCAAATACGCTGTATCAAAAAAGATTTAACACTAACGGCAATAGGCACTTTCAAGTCTACAAAAGAAAACATATAATTACTTAAGATGTAGTCATTAATTCGTTTTAAACGCATCAAGCTTATCATTTTTTCTTTTACATGAGAACCCTGAAACTGTGTATTTCATTCAATATAATATCGTGATTTCAACCACAACGCACATTAACCGTGTAATTCTGAACTAGATACAAATTAATTCTACAAGGAAAATACAACTACTATAAAATAATGTATAAATACAGGGTGTCCAACTATTGGTATAGTAAGCGCGAAAATACTTGTAGTTTTGCATACAATGATCACGAAAAAAATACTTAAACAACAAAATTACGACATAAATTTTTTGCTAAATTTTTCCTGAAAATCCATGTTTTCTGCTCTAGCTTCGCGCAGCCGACATATACCGCTTCGCTAATGTGAGCAATTTGTCTATGAAAACATAATCTTAAACGATAGCTCACGTGCTGGTGGCAAAGTTGGGCGGGTTGCTTGTTAATTGTTATGGGTGTACACATAGAGTTTTAAGAATTCATCTATTTGAAAAAAAAAATGCGTCTGGAATTTTATAAGTATTTTTTACGAATTCAGCGTATGCAAAACTATAACCTCCTTTGAGCTTAGTATACCAACAGTGGGACACCCTGTATAAGTACAATCATTAAAAATAGATCATTGAAATCATTGAAGTGCAACATAATCGCTCGATATTAATATTTTATCTGACATTTACATAAATAGATCTAAGCATATACTTTGCTCCATATAATATACTAGCTGCGCTTCGCGGTTTTACCCTTATTGCTCCGCTCCTGTTGGTCTGAGCGTGATGACATATAGCCTACCTCGACAAATGGGCTATCGAACACCGAAATAATTTTTCAAATGGGACTAGTAGTTCCTGAAATAAGCGCGTTAAAACAAACAAATAAACTCTTCAGCTTTATAATATTAGTATAGATAGATTATCAAAATGAATCGCCAAATGCATATATATATATTAGCGCCATCTAACAAACAAACAAACTCTTCAGCTTTTTAATATTAGTATAGATTGAGTACATTTTTCATTAGCCGATACATAATAACTGCCATATAATTTGCTTATTCAGTAATCTGTAATCTGGAAAAATAACTAAGCACGAAAATTGAATTATTTTCCAATCGCAAATATCCTAAGAATGGATTTATCAAATGAAACATAAATATTATTCTAGCATTTACTATGTATGTCAACGATTATTACATAGCATTTAATTTTTATGCGGGTACTTGAATATTTCTCTCGAGTGCATTTTAAAAAAGTGCCTCGAGCGTTCGAAGTGAATAATGAGTCAGTCAGTGCTGTGTCACCGGACTGAAAGCACGTATTGTAAAATAGCTAAAGTGTAAAATATCTTGATAGTATTCAGTTAAACAATACGATATATTTTGGTTTACAGCTGACACCAATATAGTATTTTTATGGTCGTGGTTTTAACGGGTGTTTTTAAATACGGTTTGTACATTGTACAGTGGAGACTAAAATTAATTTTTTGTGTGCAGAAGCTACTGGTTGTGTACTTATATTTTTTATTATTACATTTAAACCCTTTGTTCAGAACATGATATCCATTTAAATGATGCAATGTCAGCATTCAGGTAATATTTAAATACATTCTTTTTTAATGCATATTCATTTAAAAGGTCTTTATATTGAATGGCTTAACATAAATTGACGTTATGACTTTAAGATTTCTATTCAAAGTTTCTACAAGCAGAGAGCATTTCTATTATCTTATATTTGCATAACAATACATTTGGCTGCATAAATATGGACGGTAGCTGCATTTTCACAGTTGCATAAATCTACGTGCTTTAAGCTCTCTTCGTTAAAATTACACTGTAGCCTTAAGAAATTTGGGACATTTAATTTAACTAACTAAAATGCAAGTATATATAACAAGAAATTTCAAGTTTCAGGACCTGACAAAATCAAAAATGATAAAACTTAATCATCGTCCATACATTATACATTTCTACCTATAACAGGAGATTTATTTTGCATACCGGGCACGTAATTTTTATAATATACTAACTTTCCGTCTGCAACTTCGCCCGCGTTTTCAATGAAAAACCCGCATAGTTCCTGTTCCCGTGGGATTTCCGGGATAAAACCTAAAATAAAATCTTATGTGTTAATCCAAGTTACCTATATGTATATGTGCTAAATTTCATTGTAATCGGTTCAGTAGTATTTGCATGAAAGCGTAACAAACATACACATACAAATGTCAAATACATACTTCCTCATAAACTTTCGCATTTTTAATATTAGTAGGATAGGATTATATTTTAATTTTATGATAAATATCTAAAAACATTTTCTACATTAAGTTTTTCCATTTCCACAATACCTACGTATAAAAAAATCTATACTAATATTAAAAAACTGAAGAGTTCATTTGTGTCAACTAATCTCAGGAACTACTCGTCCGATTTGAAAAATTATTTCGGTGTTAGATAGCCCATTTATCGAGGAAGGCTATATATTATCTTTACGCTAAAACCAACAGGAGTGGAGCACTGCGGGTAAAACCGCAGGGCCCAGCTAGTAAAAAATATTTTCCAAATCGAAAAGCAGCCCGTATAATCGTTTAACGAGTGGAAACTGAATCAATCTACATCCCATCGCATCAAGCGAGCCATGATGAGTTAATTTTATGCTGATTAAGCTTCTCGTTTCAGAACGAATGTGGGGCAGTTAATTCTGACACTGAGTGTGGAAATAGAGTTAATACACGTGCTTTTAATGAATAAATATGTATAGTAAGTTTATATTATACTAACTGGGTTTTACCCGTTTTAACTGCGAAGCCTTTTCTTAGTAAATGTAGAAATTTCAGCGGTAGGTAAAAATCTATACTATATAAAGCCAAAGAGTTTGTTTGTTTGTTTGTAACGCTAACATCATAAAATACGGCTCGTATTTCAATTCTTTTCAGAGTTAGATAGTGCATTTATTGAGGAAGTCTATACAATACAGATACACTATAGTATTAAAGCTTTCTATTCCTACATAATATTATGACATCACGCTATCAATAGCAGTGGAGCAATACGGGTAATAACCGCGGGGCGCAGGTAGTAAATAATATGGTGCCAAAGGCTTTTATAAAACTTATAAACATGCTTATAAAGCTAAATAACTTCAAACTATTTACGTAACAAACGTAAATTCTATCCGTCTCTATCTAATCCTATGAAAAATACGAGAAAGCATTAACATTAATCTTACGAACGACTTGTAGAAGTTGGTGACATTGAAAAATCGGTTACAGACAAAATAATTTGTATTACAAATCTATGAATTATAACAAGCAAATTTGATATCAATTACCTATCAAAATAAAGGAAAGTTTGTCTATTTTTGAGTGCACTTGATATAATATATCCATGGATTGCGTGCTTGGAAGCAATAAGCGGGACTATCACGATCCTTATAAAAACAGTAATAAAACAAACTTGATTGTTACAAATCTTATTGGAGTAGTACACAAGTACAAATAAAAGGTTTTTGTAGATATTATAGGTAGTTTTGCAAACTTATTATAGTAATAAAGTGCTTTGCTAAAATGTTTGAGAACTAGATTTGACTCGACTTTATTTACGTGATATTCAAAGAAAATGTAGACATTTTATGACGGCTGAATACTTTTTATTTCAATTAAATATTAATTAATTTTAAACGTATACTAGTATTTACTTTTTATCTGTGACATAGATAATAAAAAGAAAAATAAATAGACACCATCTTAGCACAACGATAAAACTGCAATTTATCAATATGAGGGGAATTTAATTTTACAATTATTAATCAAATCAAACAATAATTAGTCCTTCAGTTGTCATTATCATTCATTTCAATTAACACCATTATTTTCAAACAATGGACGGCAATTAGCATTATTATGACAGCGTTGGGATTAATTAATATAAACCAAATATAATTAGGATTTTGTTTATTATTACATAAATCATGATGATGCTTTTTATGCATATTGAAGGAAGAACTAATATATTATAATCATGAAAAAAAATTCGTAATATATATATTTATGTTATGGGTTGAAGTGATAGGCATCATAACATTAGATATACAGGGTTACTTGTAAAACACCAGCAACCTCGCAGGACAAGATTACTATATTATTTTAAACTACTTAAAAACTAACTTGAAAATTTAAGTTCTATCTCTTAAAATCGACCACAAAACAAAATATTACGTTTTAACTTTTAAGCATGTGTATTTGATAAATTATTTTCTTTCACAGAGGAAAAGCAAAAAGAATCAGCCGATAAGAGTGGTCCCTCCGAAGAAGAAGCCGCCACTAAGATACAGGCGGTTTTTCGTGGTCACAAAACAAGAAAATCCGTCAACATGAAGGCAGCTGAGAAACCGGCTGATAACCAGCAGGAGCCGACCAAGGCTGAGCTAGAGGCGGAGTTCCGCGCTGATGACAAAGGTAAGTCTTACTTAGTAACTATTTAATCATCTGTGGTAAGAATAATGAATAATGAAATAATGAAGAATAATGTTGTATTATTTTACTACTAGCTTTCCGCCCGCGGCCTTGCCCGCGTTCCGTTCCCGTGGGATTTCCGGGATAAAACCTATCCTATGTGTTAATCCAAGTTACCCTCTATATATGTGCTATATTTCATTGTTATCGGTTTAGTAGTAATTGCCTGAAAGAGTAACAAATATACACACCTACACATACACATACATCCATCCTAACAAACTTTCGCATTTATTATATTTGTAGGACTAAGGTAATTATATAAATCACATTTTATTTAATTGTATAAATGTACTTTAGATATTATCTAATTGCTAATAATAATTAATTGTACAAACAAACTCTATGCTTATTTCGTCACTTATTACACATTCATAAAAGAAAACTCAATTCTTTAACATAACAATAAAAGGAAGGAATTAGGACTCCAGTAAGGCTTACAAAATCCATCTTATTATTATTGCAGTAAACGTTTCTCAACGCACATTTTTCGTATATTTTACGGCGATAACGTTCCCCCCTGACTGGAATATTAAGCTGTATGTCATGATATTATTGATTGCCTTTACAAAAAGGCAAGGCTTTTCCACCAATAATGTGCGAGGATGTGTAGCGAGGAGTGTGTTTGTCTATAACCAAGAAGCTTATATCTAATACACTGGAGATTTCAGTATGAACATTAACTTGTAACAAGAAAATATGACGTTGAATGACGCCTGTATGTTTTTTTATCCCTTTCACACCTAGGTGTGAGTTTTTTCACACTTTCACTACTGGTAGTTAGTTAGGTGTGAAAGGGATAAAAAAACATACAGGCGTCATTCAAGGTCATATTTTCTTGTTACAAGTTAATGTTCATACTGAAATCTCCAGTGTATTAGATATAAGCTTCTTGGTAAATAACCAATAGTATAATAAGTATCGCTACAATCGCTAAACGATTCAAACGTCAAACTAAATCTATATAGGTATATTAAGAAGAGCTGGAACGTCAACACATTTACACATTGCACATGTTAGGCCGGGAGATACTGACACAAAATTTCGGGTCATTTGTAACAGGATGGCGGTCTAGAGGGGTCTTAGTACGCAATGACAAAAAGAAAAATGATGGTCAGAACGCTGGTACCGGCGGACTAGTCGCGTGGGCGTTAGTTACGCTCGTCGGATACAAATCAACACAACTCGTTTGACTTTCGCTATAAATTATCCGACGAGTTCGACTAACGCCCACACGACTAGTCCGCCGGTACCAGCGTTCTGACCATCATTTTTCTTTTAGTCATTGCGTAATAAGACCTCTGTAGAACCGCCATTCTGTTACAAATGACCCGAAATTTTGTGTCAGTATCTCCCGGCCTATGTATGTGTCATATTTTGCAATTGTTTATAAATACAGGGTGATGTAATTGGTGTAGTACGAATATCTAAAAATCTATGAAGAATTTTGTGATACAGTAAATGGAAGAGTTATAGACTATTTTACAGTATTTAATAAAATCATTTAATTTTTTGTTCATTTTCATTAGAAATGTCAATTTTTCTCACCAAGGTGGAAATTTGGATGATAAGGATCTTGTTAGAAAAATATAAATTTTGACTAAAATCGGCATTTTTACCAATAACAGTGTGATAATGAGCTTTTACTAAATCAGGCACACTTCTCGAACTCTATATTTTCTCTTGTATCGGCTTTTCGGTAACATTTCAAAAGAAAAAATTTCATCTGATCAAAGTAACGATACCACAGCTAACATTTGACAGTATGTACATAAACAAAATGATGTCGATAAAAACATTTCAGGTCGTTTGAGAAATTTGCCATTGCCAAAAAAGCTCATTATCACACTGTTTTTATGCATTTTCTGAGTAAATTTACTATGGTAATGTATATTATATTTTAGACCATTAGAAAGTAGATATTTCAACGAACAAAAAGCCCCCAAACTTTTTGTAAAAAGCTGATATTTCGACGTCAGAATTTTCGATTGAAAATTAGGTTGTTTTTTTTGGTATTAAGTTGAAATAAGGCGAAAAAATAAATATTTTCAATCAAATAAATTAGTGTATTTGAGACACAATAAGGTAACTTTTCACCAAATATAGTAGAAAAAAATTTTTTTTTGAAAAAGAAATAAAAACGTGTGGCACTCGGGGACTGCCGCGGTAAAGCTATTGCATGCTATGCCTTCAAGCCACACCTCCGTACCCGTTGGAGTGGGGAGCGTGAGGTTTTTTGTTACGGAATTTCTAGATTCGGTCCCCGCGCTCAAGGCCCGCGATAGAAGCTATGCAATAGCTTAGGGGGGAGCTTTTAAGGCTAAAAGCTCCCCCCCTCCCACTTCCCGAACTCGGATTGTCTGTAATTTATTTTTCCTTTAATTTTTGTCACATTCTCCTCCTTTTCTAATGGGTTTCATCATACTACTATTTTTTTAGGTTTTTATCATTTTGGAAGGGATTGGCCCTGGTGTATGTTGGGAGTGAGCGCACGTGTTATTTGTATTGTTTTTATGACCTGAAATTTAATTATTATTTGATAATTGAATAATTATTAATACTTTTATCCAATTGATTATTATTAGAATAAATAATTAACTTCATCAATTGATTTACTTTTAAATTATAATTTTACAGGTAAATTATGAGAGCTTTCATAATTATATTTGCATATATTTATCTACAACGCACCCATTTTACAATTCAAGTCTAAAATGAAACTAGAGTCGCATTTATTTTTGAACATACTGTAAGTGAAATTGCATAAGTGTGAGTACTGTGAACATGCCAGCTTTCCTTAATTGACCGATACTAATATTATAAAGCTGAAGAGTATGTTTGTTTGTAAACGCGCTAATCTCAGGAACTACTGGTTCGATTTGAAAATTCTTTCGGTGTTAGATAGCTCATTTATCGAGGAAGGCTATAGGCTATATATCATCACGCTAAGACCCACAGGATCGGAGCCACGCGGGTGAAACCGCGGAGCGCAACTAGTGAAGCGATATGATTGGTTCTTACAAACACATTCCTCGCTACACACACACATTGGTGGAAATGCACCCTAAGGCATGTAAATGTTACAATGAAAGCAGAAATAGATCGAATATACTGTATTGATTGACCTTTGAGGTTCACATGAAGTACGATTGAAGGCCGTAATTGTCAAGGATTTTTGTAAAAATAACAGATGTTGTAGATTGCTTCCTTTCGTAAGAAACTAGGTATAGTCCGCGGCGGCACTCGTATGGTAATTAATTAACCAATCTATACTATTATCTACATACACTCATGCTAGCCAACTTTCCTGTTTATTATAGTAGTAAGATGAATAGGAAATTATTTTGACGACTTACTTTGATTTTTTGTTTATCTGTCTCTATTAAAAACAAAAACAACTGTATCAAAAACGTATGTAACAGAATAAAAACTTAAAACAACACTACAAGAACAGTTGAGTTTGTATTGCGAAAGTAGAATTGCTTTTTCAAACATCTCAACTTCAATTTATCAAGAATAGTTATCTAAACACCGCATTGTCTCTGAAAGTCCATTTAACTGTTACAATGTAAGTTGATTGCGAATCCATCGTAAGTAGTTGCAGTCGTTCGTGACAATGTGCAGATTTATACTATGTTTATTGTTTATACTACATTGTGTCTTAATACTTACAGAATAAAGAACTATTTTCAATAGAAATCATCTGAGGTTGAAGTCCTTTATTTTTTAAGAAATAATAATTAAACGAGTTTTTTTTTTATTATTTTGGTGGATAAAAATTTAAACAGGGGTCTATATGTAATCAGTTACGAAATACGAAAACTCATAACATAATGAATTAATTATCATACAGTACAGAAAATATGTTTTCTTAATATTAAATCATATAAACCTAATAATATTGATAACTAGCTGTGCTCCGTGGTTTTACCCGCAGTGCTCCGCTCCTGTTAGTCTTAGCGTGATGATATATAGCCTATAGCCTTCCTCGATAAATAGGCTAACTAACACAGAAAGAATTTTTCAAATCGGACCAGTAGTTCCGAGATTAACGCGTTCAAACAAACAAACAAACTCTTCAGCTTTATAATATTAAGTAGGTTATATTACAACTCATAATATATCAGATATATTAGTATAATAATTTACACTTTTAATTAAATTTGAACATTTCTTTTATCGATTTGTGTATATCTAGAGCTAGCGCGCACGAGCAACTTTGTCTCCGCAACTATTTTGTCTCTCCCATTAATTTGTATAGGGAGTTGCGTCGCTACGTGGGCGCACTTTCATACTAGCCCATAGGTGGGAGAGACAAAATAGTTGCGGAGACAAAATAGTTGCGGAGACAAAAAGTTGCCCGTGCGCGCTAGCTCTTAAGCTATTAGATAATTTAAAGACGCAAATTGAGAAGTGGAAGTCCTGTAGCCTGTAGGTAATACAGGCATTATTGGAATAGTTTTGAGTATTCAGGAGCTTTCAAGAGAATGTTGAGATATTCCTTTGTCGTGCAATCTAATGTGGAAATTAGATATCGGCTTGTTCTAGAACGGAAGATATGTATTAGGTGTATATTGTATATCTTTATTAATAATTAATATAGTTTTTTGAAATGTACGAATAATGAGTAATACTCATAAAATGATTGTATTGTCACCAGTCAGTCCTTGATAAGAGTTAAATTTCAATTCTGTAGTTTTAAAGTAGGTCGTCAAAAACGCAGTAAAAATTATGGATACTGCAAATATTATTAATGATAGTAATAAATACGTAGCAAACATTAAATATTACCCATTGGCCATTATATATTACAAACCAACAGAAAGCCACATTATTCCTCAGTGAATTAGGCTATATTTCATCCCGGGTCAACCGGAGCGGAGCCGGGACGAAAAGCTAGTATGAAGTATCCTCTTGAGATTTCTCTTCGAAGACATTAGCTTTTATACTAAATCGATAAGGACATTAATGAAATGGATTTGATATATAATATAAAGATATGGAATAAGAAGAATTTCGATTGACATCAATACAAAACAAGAATATGTAACCTAAGCTATTATATAAGAATATTTGAAACGAGGTAGCGTAATTTCTTTTAACATTTTGAATTTTATAAAAAAAATATTTCCCAATGTATTTGTCGCTAGGTCAATCAGCCGTTCAATTCATTTCCTAGCCAGTTAATAAAATGACAATATTAATTAACAGCCTGAATATTCAATCAAACAGCAAGACAAATTTGTTCAGCACTTCTGAATTCTTCTACAGAATTGGTATCTAATTTTCATATTAATAAATTATTACAAAACATTTACAGCCTTTTAATATAAAATGACCTACAAAATATATTGGAATATATACGTTCACAACAAAATTATCTTTATTCACGTTAGCCTACGGAGTACGGACTGCATAATGTAACAGCTATGCAGGCCTACTTAATCTTTAATACTGCGGCACTGTCAAAGGGAAATGTACCTTATTTTGTTAGTGATTAAATTATGTATGGCTTGGCAGACGATGTTTGGTGTGCGTGGTCTATCTTACTTGCGTGAGTAGTATTTATTTGTGCCTTCCCGTAATTGGGAAATGGCTGAGCCGTTTTCGGTCTACCTTTTATAAAAGATAGGCTCATGTACCTAGTAGAATTTTGGGTGTACAGTTTTTGGCATATAATAAGAATATGAATTTTATAGCTATTGTTTGGTTTATATTATTAAGTTTTAAAGCAAACTTTTTTAGTCACGTTGAGAGTAGAATTTCAAGGTCGCGTCATGGCAATACCATCACGTCATGGAATAAGGCGACGATTTTTATATCTTTGAATCTTGCTAAAGAAGTCTCACTTCTGACTCGTGTGCTCGGCACACACGTTCTTTTTTTTCTTTTGTTCGATAAAATCAGAATAGAAAATCACGTTTTGGTTATATTATAGGTATGTGACTATATTTTCAACAATTCTTCGATATGTGAAGATTAAATAAATAAAAATAAAAATAAATAAATAAATAAAAATCATTTATTGAACAAGGTTCCTTACATCAAAATATAGACCCCAGACTCCCAATATAGCTTTCGCTGTGTTTCAGGAGTCTGTGCCTTCCCGATACAATACATTAGAATAGTTCAATAAAATACATTAAAATAGTAATTAGTTACAAATTTTACTTAAAGTTGACACAAGAAGAAAATTTATAAATCATAATATGTATTTAAAAAAAAAATTTAATAAAGCAATATGAAAAATCATAACGACATTTTTATGATAAAGTAAAAGGAATAAAAGCGAAGTTATTGGTTGAAATACATTTCCAATTGATCGAGTATCGCTATAACCACTATTTATCTTTCATATCCGTGTCCTAGTTAGGATTAGTACTGAATACTCGAACTCAAACATTTATTTATTTAACTGGACGTTTAGAAGCGCTTTTCAATCGTCAAAATGCAGAAAATAATAATTTACCGATTCGGAAAGCAATTTCTACAGAGAAGAACTAAGAAGTTCTATTATACATGATGATTATTAATTAAATTACAGACAAAGCGGGAAAAGCCGCGTGGTAAGCTAGTTAATTTACAAAACAATTAAACATTAACATTTTCGTTACATGAATATTAATCAATTAAACCATGTTTAATTATGAAAGTTGTTATTGTAGGCTGTGTCAGAAATTTTATGAAATCTATGCGGCATGCGGTGCTGAATTTATTGTGTCAACTAGTTTTGAATATTAAAAATGCACAAGGATATCATAACATCCGAATATACTTAATATACATCATAATCTTCTTCTTATATATAAAATTCTCGTGTCACAATGTTAGTCTGCATACTCCTCCGAAACGGGTGGACCGATTCTCATGAAATTTTCTGTGCATATCGGGTAAGTCTGAGAATCGGCCAACATCTATTTTTCATATGTACCACGGGCGAAGCCGGGGCGGACCGCTAGTACAATATAATAGTACAAAGGGGCATAACCACATGTATACATAGAGTTATAAGAAGTTACCTATAACTTACCTATTATATTATTAAAATAGGTAAAGGATAATAATTAGTATTTTATAGTAACTAGTAACCACTTACGAGTAATCATGTTATTGTACAACAAGGATTATAACAAGGAGCCTAAAAATATTCTTATCAAATTAATATTCCTTAAGTACATTATATAATGTACTAGCTATTTTCCGCGTCTTCACAAAGCTTAACAGACAAACAGACAAACTTTCGCAATTAATAGGTATGTTACTATTTAATTAAGGTAATTTTGTAAGTAGATACTTTATTATGTAGCTATTTAATTTAATTACAATATAGAAAACAAAATCTAATTAACCCATTTCGAATGCTATGTAATTGAATATTGTATTGTTAAGCCTTTAATCTGGTTGAAATTGAATTGTGGGATTTGTAACGAAGTTGTTGAAACAAATTTCGCGTAAAATTCAAAATTTAAATCATATTCCTAATGTTTTATTGTAATTTTTCTGTTAATATGATTTTTTTTAATAAATACGGGATTTTAAACGATATTTTATTTTCGTCGAATATCAAGATTATCTACTTACTACGGGAAAATACGTAGCTTTTTTGTTTTTCTCTTAGGTACTTTAAATACTTTTATAAATGACTAGCGGTCCGCCCCGGCTTCGCCCGTGGTACATGTTTACGTTTTCTCTACATAAGAACCATCCTCGTACTTCAAGGAATATAATAAAAAAAGAATTATCGAAATCGGTTCAGCCGTTCTCGAGTTATGCGCTTACCAACACATTTTGCGATTCATTTTTATATATAAGATTATTTTTCCGGCCCAAATATCGACCAATAGAATTGCACCGACGTCATGTACAACCTACATGGTATTATACTGATAATTTTTTGAAAATTTTCTCTGGTCGTTGACGTCAAACTGACAGGTTCAATTCAATTGTGAAATTATTGGCCGACATTTGGGACGGAAAAATAATCTCCCGAATACCACATGAGCTTCAAAATTATCTGGCATTTCCCTCAAGGTTCCCTGCAAACAAATAAAGTCGTCAAGTTTTTCAGGAAAAATCACTCGCGCTTCGCGCTCGTGATTTTTTAACCTTGACTAAAAACTAGACTCCTTCATTTGTTTGCAACGAACCTATCGGAAAATACCCGATAATTTTGAAGCTCTTGTGGTACATATTATAAGTGACAATACCTACCTACTATCTGTTTAGCTAAGGATGTGAATAAAAAAAAATATTTGACTACTTATTTGTTATGTTATTTGTTAAGGGTCTTACATCGTTTCAATATTTCACAAAAATAATTAAGAATCTTTGTTCGTTCAAATTAGCATTTTTACATTTATGTAATAGATATTTACATATTATATTTTGTTAGGTGTCCGCTGCCGAATTTATGTTTTTCTTTGTGTCGTGAAAAAACAAAAATTGCCACCAAATAAATCTCCACGTATTTCAGCAGGAATTTTTACCCATTTAAATATTAAAATCCATCTGTAAACAGCCTTATCTGGGCACACAGGAATACCGTTCTTATTGTTAATGCGAAAAAATTCAAATCCGCCTGACGACACTTTGGCCTAGTTTATTTGTGGAAAAGCCCGCAACTGAATAAAATGTAATTTAAAATTTACAAAGGACATCAGCTAAGGCCGCATCCAGAAGCTACGTTTTATTGCGATTCAAATACAGAATTTAAATAGACATAACGATTTGACATTTTAAAATTTCAAATCGCTTTAATATTCTTTCTCGGAAAAGATTTCTGTTACATCGCATCGTTATCGTTAAATTAGGCTCCGTCCACACAGAACATTAAAATTTGACGTTACGTATAAGGGTAAGTTTACAAGGCGCGTTTTGCATAAATAACGTTTGTCAAACAACTACTAATGCAGTTAATCCTGTGTTTAAATACAGTTTACAAACACTGGTAACTTGCTCAAAGAAGTTTAAATTAATGGACTAAACATGTACAAAGCGCTTGACACAAAATACATATAAAAAAATATTATTTTAGCCACGGCTGTAATTAATTGTAAAGCTAATCTAATATGTTAATTGATAGATCAGTCTTCTTGATCGTCGATGAAAAAGAAACTTTACAATGGCAAAGTAAAAATCTTTATAATATATTCAAATCATATTCTAATAACGAATTAGCTCTTTTTTGAAGATTTTTAAAATTTTATGCAGTTTTTATTCTAATCAAAGCAGAGAAAAATACAACGCATAAATTATTACATTAGTCTCATAAATTATCAAAATTCAAAAGTGCTTCTAGAAGAAGTCTAATTGAATAAAATAAATGTTTGAGTTTTTGAAAAATAAATACCAACTACATAAAAATAGCAACGAAAAGCCACATTCTATTATAATCCGGCCAAATTGAAACGTACATTCACACATAGATACATAATTCATTCGAAGCCCCATTGTCACAAGATTGTGTTAGCAAGGAAAAGGAGAATGGGCAAATTGGGCCTGAAACTTGGGCTAAGACCAATACACACGAAATATTGTTTTTGTGATAGATCATTACACATACCTTACGAAAAAAATAAAATAAAAAAAGAAATCAACCGGGTTCTTGTACAGTCAAGGCAAAAAGTTTTATTTATTTGGCTATTATTTTGCGCACAATAACGGTGTTTTTAATTCGAGTGAAGTAAATATAAATCTAAATGTCACTGGAGTGACTGAGTTTAACCACAAAAAACGTCTAACTACGTTGAATTATAATAAACACGGTATAGGTAGGTGCTACAAAACATAATATTAGTGTATTTCGGTTATTAGAAGGCTTAAGATTAGTACGTATTTGTAAGTGAAAGTGAATTGGAGTAACATACCTAAAGATATTGTCATTGTCTTATAACAGTTATTTATTGCAAAAAATATTATACACAAAGAAATAAAACTTCATGTGACTGTACAAAAACCCGGTTGATTATTTTTTTATATACATTTTTCCCGTTATGTATGTGTTATGATCTATTATAAAAACTATATCTCATGTGTATTGGTCTAACTCAAGGGTTCAGGCCCAACTTCCATAGTAAAATGCCCATTCTCCTTTGAGGAACTACTTTTATACCGCTGAATTCAGAAGCACTACAATTTAATAAGAACGTTCATTAGTGAATTGGATTTGGCATTCATTTATTCTATTCACCCGGGTTATATCTTTATTGCAATTATTTTTATTACGAGTTATTTTAGCTAAAGTAGGACGAGTTTTAATTTTTGTGAAGTGATGAACTAGTTTAAGTCTGCGGCTTTGCTTACTTCGGAATCGGGTATATAGACCTTTGTTGTGAAAAAAATTCTATTAAGAAGATTCAGTTTAAAACTTTGACAATTGAATAATAATTGTTATCTGCTTTCAGAGTAATATCTACTTAATATATTATCTCGTTTAAACTTGAAGTTTTCTTTATTTGGTTTCTTAATTATATCACAACAAAATCCCCCAAGGATTATCTTCGAAGAATAATAGACCGTTTTTAGATTAAATGCCCGTATCATCCTTGTTTGATTTGTTCTATTCTGTTAGACAATGATACAATATATATTATTTGCAAGATAAATATACATAATCAATAAGAAATAAAGCATTAGTACCTATTATTTTTGTAGCATTTGTATGCAATTTACCAAATTTGCAAATGCCTCTCGAGTCTTGACTCTATCTTATACCATACCTACTTAATAACTGCGTCTCCTATATTCCTTCCGACCTTCAGAAAACAGAGGATCAAACATACAAACTTTCCATTTCATAACATTAGTTGGACAAAACTTGGTGAAATCTTTGCACTTATTGAAGGCTCGAATACTTCGAAACTTCCCAAACAATCGTCCCTTCACTGAAAGGAGTATTATGTTCAGATCGTTGAGACACAAAGGCCTGCTTTGATCATAGGGCAGTATTATAAATGTATTGTGGGGATATTTTTGATGTTCCTCTCTATTCCTTTTCTGTTCGTTCTTTTTATGCCAGTCATACGGTATAAATTGCATATGTGTGATAAGGATTTTTGATCTCGTGGTATTTTTAGGCTATCGTTTTGTTTGGTTTTCAATGCAATTCATTTCTGTGCTTGACATATGCGTCTTTTCTCTCAATTTCAAGTCGAATCAATTCAAACGTCTTGTAGGCAAAAAGTATTCTCCTTGCTGATAAATTTCCGAGAATATTTCTTTAAAAATGCTCCTCAGCGTCGTCATAAAGTAACATTCCTTGACTTTTTGAGCAAACGAATTTAAAATGAAAAATCGGGCGTCGGCGACTGCCGCCTAAGGGAATACGTAGTTCTTGGCAGAGTATCAAAATTTTATTTTGTACACAAACTTCAATGTTCAGCTTGTCGAACCATTTCATGGGATTTATTATGTTTTTATTACTCTGTCCCTTTGATTTACGTCCTCAATGTTGTATGAGAGGTACCTACCTTATATTGAAGTATTCTTAAGTCTTAACCTTAAAAATAAATATGTAAAAAAGTTTCAAAGATTTTCGAGTAGGTACAGGAAAACGGGGAGTTAAAATGTTATAGCGAAATATATCAAAGTAGAACAGTAAAAACATCAACATGGTTTTCAGGGGAGTGAATATATTACAATACTTATAAAGCTGAAGAGTTTGTTTGTTTGAACGCGCTAATCTCAGGAACTACTGAAAATGAAATGAATGAAAATGAAAATGAAAACAAGCCTTCCATAGCTTAAATCAGATTGAACGTTGATCCATTCATTTACAACTATAAATGTATAATAGGTTAAAACCACAGACTGCTCAAAGTGTTACTAAAAACTAAACTATTAATTATAAAATATTAAATTTTTAATTTAAATTCGCTGAGACATGACACGCTCTATAATTTCTAGTTGTTCAGGTAAAGATAAATTTATTCAAATAATTTTTTTATTCACTAAGGGCCGATTTTTCAATCCTGAGATAAACAGTCTAATAACTACCGCTCGAATAGATTTATTCAATTATTTATCTAACTCATAACGGCTCGCCTATTTTTCAAACGTGATTTATTTGATGAATAACTATCTGACCAAATATTTCCATATTGGCAGCTCTGCTCTCGGAGTGGCGAAACAAACATATTAAATTAGTCAGGTTAGAGCGGGATAGAGTCAACTCTTGCAATTTGTCAACAACCGTCGTTATGACTCACGTCAGGAGTGCATTTTAATAGCATCTACAGACGCTCCGATTTGGTTGGTGCCAACCATCCGACCACGACCAAATCGGAAAGTGTAGAGAGCGGTCGGTCCGACATAATTATTATTAATATTGGTTTGACGTGGTCGGATGTGCTGGCGATACCGACCAAACCAACTTCCTATCCGATCCAACCAAATTGGAACGTCTGGAAGCTTTGTTCCGACCAAATCGGCTCATTCCATAGAGTAATATAGGTAATTGGCTCATTCACATTCGCAACGCCGCCGGTGTAGGACGTCAACATGAACGCCGAGGGAGTTACGGTCACCGAACGTGACATATTAATAAAATTGCTGGAACTATATAAAGACTTTCCCTGTTTGTGGGACTTAAGTAACAAAGATTACGCAAATAGAGATGCCAGAAATCAAGCGTATTTTATTATGTTAGAAGTATTAAAAAAAATGACAGTGCGGCTACATTAAAAACCTTAAAAAATAAGTTGTAAGAGTCGCATATGACTGTATTTTTCTCTATTTCTATAATAGAATTTAGCCCATTCTCTTCGTACTATGGTCAACTGACATATTACTCTATGGTCAACTGACAGCTGGAAGGCCAACCGTCGGACAATCTGTAGCAATGTTGGAATGGTTGCCTTGTCGGTTCCGATATGGTTGGCACCAACCAAATCGGAGCGTCTGTAGATGCATTAAGTTTGTCTTGTCTTCTATGATTGTTGATTGTTGTTTTGATTCGAGTAAAGAGTTTGGTTAAATTTGTGTTTCAATTTATATATTTTACAATGGAAACGACATACTTAAAGGCAGCGTTCGGCAAATTTTCAATGGCATGGTCATCAGTACTATCAAAAACATCAATTTCAATATTATTTTAATTGATAATAATTATATAGATAGAAAGAGGTTTAATTGTTAATAATTCTACGCTCTATGTTATGACATAAGAAAATATCCCAAATTTGACGCGACAGTTGTCAACTCAAACGCCTAACCTCAGAGGAACGCCTAACCGTCGAATAGCGCGCTATCTGGCCGTTGGAGCGGCAAATAGATTTATTCCTCAAATAACGTAGTTATTCGATAGATAAGTCCTATTCGTCTATTGAAAAATTGAATATTTTGTTAACTGAAGAATAAAGTCTATCTAGCTGTTTATCTGGGCATTGAAAAATCGGCCCTAATTCTAAAATCATGCAATGTCATGAGTAGTTAACATATTATAAAAACTGCTAAATGGAGATTTACTTGCAATTACTACTATCTAGGTACATAGATAGTACTTTGTATTAGTTTTTATATACTATGCCAGATACCTTATTACGTCTGCGTTCGTTTGAAAATAACACTTTGTTGAAAATACTCAATTAAATCGTTCTATTCGTTTGGAAGCTACGAGGCCACACATATACAAACAGTTACATCAATTGGTAATATGTTGAAAGTTAAAACAAACATTCCTGTTTACTACATTGATAGGAAAATTAATTTACCAATTTTCTCGAAATGTTGTTGTTGAAAACATTTACCGATTGCGTGATATATTTACTTTGTAATCACAGTTAATAAATTATTTATAATATTTGTAAAACATGTGGTTGATATGAAACTGCACTTTAACATTAAAAGTATCTATACAGTGTCATAACTAAAATATAAAACGATAAATATTTCTCAAGGTAAAATCAATCAAATAATTTACGCTTCTGCCATAATTCTCTTTCTGCGACAGTCGGTTTAAAACAAAAAAGAACCGGGATTTCGCTTACTAATATTAGATTATGTTTGTCTTTCTTTCACGTCACAAAGGAGCGTTTAATGGTATGATTATTGTGTCTACAAAGAGACAAAGGCTACTTATTAAAAAAATATTCTACAAGGATATGCTACTTATTGAAAAAAAATTCAGTGTTAGATAGCCCATTTATTGAGGAAGGCTATATTATAATTACATATCATCACGATAAGACCAATAATAGCGAAGCAATGCCTGTAAAACCGCGGGGCACAGCTAGTCAGATAAAAAATTATATTTAACATCTCTCGTTACTTTCTCAAATATTCAACATAAATCTTCAAATAAGGAACTGAATTATTTCCCTTAAAAACTCTTAAGAATACTTAATGAGATCTTTCGTAATCTTTTGGGAACAATACTTGAATATAACAGAATTTCAGGTTAAAAATTACCAACGTGGGTATAATGTTGATGATTTATCTACCTTTTGAAATATTTATTTTAAGGATTTTACGCAAATGCAGGTAAAACTAAAATTTAGGGTAATAAAACAAGTATCTCTTGAGTATAAGCTTGTAACTGACCTATAAAATAAAAAAGACAAACATTTTTCATCATAATATAACAAATAAAATTCCTTTCAAAACTATTCCCTAGCAAACATAAGCTGCAACAACACAAGACACAATCTTCAAGCGTAAAGTGAACTAGGGAAGCGCGTACCAACTTAGACATCTTAGCTTTCCATCAGGCGAGATTGTAAAAAAAGACATATTTTTGTTATCTATTTGTTAAAATACGCCCATAATTTCCATAACCTTACAAAAATCCCAAGCAAATTAATCACCTCATTATAAATTGGTTTTCAATTATCGCTATAATCAAAGTGCTTTATAATTTCGCGATGAAAATGTGAAGGCTACAGTGTAGGGCGGTAGGGCGGGGTCAATCCATCTTCCATAATGGTGGAGCCACACGCTACTTTTCGATTTTATTAACCCTTTAAGTATGTGTTGTTTGGTGTTAATCATATAAACTAATATTATAAAGAGGAAAACTTTGTTTGTTTGTTTGATTGTAATGAATAGGCTCATAAACTACTGGACCGATTTTGATAAAATTTGGCACAGATAATCTTTAGACCCTGAGAAAGAACCTACCTTTTATTGCGAAATATGTACCACGGGCGAAGCCGGGGCGGACCGCTAGTAGCTGATAAAACATAGATAACAATCAAAATAGATAAAATATTTGAATATACCCTTTCACCGATTGCTGATAATGAACAGATTGTGACTGAAATTTTCATTGCCATGTTAACTGACAGAAGATATCAGGTACATATACCAGTATGTCTTAGGGCCTAAGACATGCGTATCGCTATGGGAGAATGGCCTAAGACTTAGGCCATTCTCCCATAGCGATACGCACAGGCGATGCAAGTCTCGGAGTCTAGTCGCCGCGGAATATCTCACATACATTGTACCGGTAGCGTAATGTGCGAGCCTACATACAAATGTATGTGAGATACTCCGCGGCGACTAGTCTCCGAGACTTGCAGGATACTTGAATCTCCTATGCGTATCGTAATGGGAGAATGGCCTTATAGCAGTATTATTTACAGTGTGGGAAAGTGATGGCGCTAGACGACCTTTAAAACACTGTAATTGTTTCATGGGAGCGAAGCTGTCATAATATGTATAACGCACTTACAACAATGAACAACAAGAAAAGATCTTTCAAAATTCACCCATATTAGATACCTAGGTTATTTATTAAACATGTCATCTTGAGAAATGTGACATAATAAACGTCCCCAGTAGTATGGTAAGAAAACTACAGGTACATGCAAACATTCATAGACCGACCCTGACTTCCTGACTAGTTATAAATGTGTCTCGGAAGTCTGTTTCTTCAGACATTGTAAGACATACAAGTCTTTACATTCTTGCAAATTATGACCAGCTATTTAACGGTAAAGAATGAAAGCGATTTAAAATATTTGTTTATACTTTTATAGTATTTGAGCTTTTATCCCCTTGGGAGTAGAATTTATACAAATCCTTTCTTAGCGGCTTGCATCCTATCCTACAAATATTATAAATGCGAAAGTTTGTGAGGATGGATGTGTATGTATATGTTTGTTACTCTTTCACGCAAATACTACGGAACCGATTACAATGAAATTTAGCACACATATAAAGGGTAACTTGGATTAACTCATAGGATAGGTTTTATCACGGAAATTCCATAGGAACGGGAACTCTGCGGATTTTTCTTTGAAAACGCGGGCGAAGCCGCGGGCGGAAAGTTAGTCATATATAACAGTGGCTATCGGCATGCCAAATATCAGTCGGATTGGCCCAGTAATTTGGACTGTGCGTTGATTGATAAGTCATTCAGACACCTTTGCGTTTATTATAGTTATAATTTAATAAGAAATACCTTGTCACCACATCAAAATTTGACTAGAATATTCTTAACACGACTTACACGTATAAGGCTTCATATAATACAAAATAACGCAATCTTTCATACAGGGTTTCCTTATCATGATCAGGTGTCGATACTTTGTAATATTCCTTTGTGTGATATGATTTTATAGAAAACACTTTAGTAAATGGACCTTTTATTGAAATAAATGCTGATAGGAAACTATCGCAGAAAAAAGAAAACGTTTGTATTAAAAGGAAGTAAATATGCTATCCATTTGTTCCATAATCCATATCATTTTTGAAATAAAACTTCTTTAGTTGAGAAAAATTTCATGGTCGCGTCATGGCAATACCGTCACGTCATGGAGTATGGCGACGATTTTGGTATGTTCGAATCTTGTCAAAGAAGTTTCACTTCTGACACGTGTTTAGCCCATACTGTCTTTTTATATTATTTTTCTTCTCTTCAAACGAGGTTTTTTTTTCCATTCCTTTACAAAAAAAAATATTAATACTAGCTCAAAATGCTAACTGTCATGTAATAAACGATGAATCCGGAAGGAAAACATTATTTTAATTAAACGATAGGTAATATAAGTTCAACTAAACAAACAAACTCTAGAACTTATAATAAAATCATACGACAGTATTGCCATAGATAATGTAATAGTATTACTATGTTTTCCTTGTAGACAGTTTTGTTTCTCTTCACAAAACTACTAGATTTGGTAGACATTTATTATGTAAATAGACTATGACCCGGAAAAATAGGCTATTTTTTATCCGGGTAATACACCCAAAAAGAGCCCTGAAGAAATATTGTAAAAAGGAAACATGGTGTATGTTTGTGAAATGTAGTATTCAGAAACACTACAGTATCTCTAAAATGATTTTATCCCCTTACTAGCAGCTGTGCCCTGCGGTTTTACCCGCAGTGCTCCGCTCCTGTTAGTCTTAGCGTGATGATGGTAAATGGGCTATCTAATACTGAAAGGGTTAAATATTAATTTTTAATTGAATGAAATTTAATTTAAATTTTATTTACTAGTAATTCCTGTGATTAGCGCGTCCAAACAAATAAACAAACTCTTCAGTTTCAAGTACTGTGCAACAAAATGTTGGAACGACATTCCTCCACCCATGCGCAACATTTGTAGCAAATTAAGATTTAAAACTGTTTATCGGGACCACCTTTTAGGTATCCAAAAATTTAATCAATAATTTTCAATAGTTTTTCTAATTTATCTATTTATTTTCCTCATTTGCACAGTCCTGTTTCTGCCGTGAACCTATAGTATCGTGTTATCTATTTTTGATATTGTGTATTGCTATTTATTGATATTACCTATATACCTTCTAATATTATTTCATTATTTTTCCTTTATCTCCCTATATTTTTAACTTTATTTATTAATTGTTTATTTATTGCACGCCTCATAAGCGAAGCGTTGAGGTGGGTACTACTGTCACTTCGCGCAAAACATCTGATTTTTCAAACTTAAAATGTCTTTATGTATCATACATTGCACTTGTAAGATAAAACATACACACACATATTAAGAAAAAACACTATTTTTAACGTTCATGATATTTTTGATGTCATTTTTGTTATTTAAACTAGTTAAAAAACAGTTTAAAAAAGTTCTGTCTTGGACGTCCGTGTGTCTGTATGTGCGGATCCTTTTTCTTGTTAACACGATAGCGACCGAAATACTTTACTAATCGAGTCTTTTTTTTTCTCTTACGCTTGAGTATGCTCAGGAATAGAACCCTTTCATTTTTCAGGGTCTGATTCGATGTGGTTTAATTGTTATTAAATAAACAAAAATAATAATTAATAAATATTTATTAAAAAAAATATGAGGCGTGCACTTTTGGATTTTCCAAATTATTTAAGTTTATTTATTTTTCTGCCCTCTAGAGGCTTTGGCAGAATATCAGCGTCGGGGTTTTTCAATCCCGACATTCATGCTGAGCCAAGGCCTGTTTGTAGAACACTGTGCACATTAAATGTATCCGTTTCTTTTAATATACCGTGTGTTTTGTTTCTGTTAATTGATTTTATGTTTTGTGTTTATATTATGTACCTATATTTTTTGTGTTCTATGAATAAACGAGTTATCTATCTATCTATCTATCTCTATAATTTAAGTTTAAATATTAAAATTTGATACCTATCCATACTATATAATATTATAATATTACTAGCGGTCCGCCCCGGCTTCGCCCGTGGTACATATGAAAAATAGATGTTGGCCGATTCTCAGACTAACCCGATATGCACAGAAAATTTCATGAGAATCGGTCCACCCGTTTCGGAGGAGTATGCAGACTAACATTGTGACACGAGAATTTTATATATAAGATAAATGCGAAAGTAACTCTGTCTGTCTGTCTGTTACTCAATCACGCCTAAACTACTGAACCAATTTGCATGAAATTTGGTATGGAGATATTTTGATACCCGAGAAAGGACATAGGCTACCTTTTATTGCGAAATACGTACCACGGGCGAAGCCGGGGCGGACCACTAGTATTCAATAAATTGTATTAATTGAATCGTAACCTTCAAATCTTCTAAAATAAAGTTATTTTCGTCGCTTACGCTCAAATATAATATAATTATTAAAGCTATAGCGAAGAAATTCCACGCTAGTTCGACTTCGAATGACTCTAAAAACATTTGCCCATTATCACAGCTAATAAAAGCAATATCCACATTTACAGACCTAATAAAAATTACTACAGCCTTTGCATGAACTTTATTCAATTTGTTTGAATTTCAACCTTATTACATTGTCATAGAGTGCAACTTTATCTATCTTGGGTGTTACTGTGAAATAGAGTGAAATTGACATTTTAAAACCTTAAATATACATTGTTCGCGTGACTGTATTTACGTTGTAAATTGGTTTTAATTGGACTCCTTATATTTTGTTAACTTTGTGCATGTGTGTTTATAATAATTTACCAACTTGCTTTTCTGCCTGGTTAGACTTAATTATGTTAGTACAAAATTTAGTCTGCCAGCAGCTAAAAAGGCGAGATCAAATATAACGTATTCAAATAATTCTAGAGTTACAAGTGGTATCTATACGCCTTTTATACCAAAATTAATTGTATGGTACAGATGCTCACATTTTGTCTAAAACTTAACAAGACGAAATTTGGCTTTGTCAAAGTAATCGGAAAACTTTAAGAGCAAAGCTTAAGACTGATGATATCCGACTAGCTTTCCACACGCTGTTTCGCTTTCTTTGTCTAAAACTAAAGGAATAATATATGTACAATCTTTCTCGAGAACCTATCTACTAAATAAAAAAAAACTGTATCAAAATCCGTTACATAGTTTTGAAATTCGCAGCATACATAGAGCCATTATAAATAAAATAAATAAATAAATAGAGCCGTGACAGACATGTACAGCAGTGACTTTGTTTTATTCTATGTAGTGAATAGTGATCTAATATGTATAATTAAACTCAAACTCAAACTCAAACATTCATTTATTCAATTAGACTACTATTTAGTAGCACTTTCGAATCTTCATTACATAGTATTTTTAACATTTACCACCGATTCGGAAAGCAGTATCTATGGAGAAGAATCGGCAAGAAACTCCATAGTTGCTCTTTTAAAATAATGTCAATAAATTTACATAATATGTAACTTATATCTAACTACATAATATGCCAAAGAACTGTCCTGTGGTTTTTACGCGACAACCCTCCATGGGTCTTTATCGTCCATATATTCCTGAATACTGTAGTACGCTCTCTGAACTAGTACATTTTTTATGTAAGTTTTAAATTTAGAACTACTAAACTCTTTAATATTGTGAGGAATTCTATTGTATAAGCGTATACCTTGACCCATAAATGAATTTTTAACTTTAGCTAATCGGAAAAATGGCATTTCAATTCTACAATTAAGCTAGATGAGACTTGTATCATGTATGCCCTTTTAAAACAAGTCTTTTTATATCTCTTCAAATGGATTGAACCTTGTACCTTTTCAATTGTAACAATTTTCCGCAACCATTGTACTATTGTGGCCTTTTAGGATCGACTCGCCTTTTACAAAAAGGGTCACCATATTATATACCATATCCTTTACGTATAAATGTATAATACCTTTATTCGAGTTTTTGTTATATTTACGTAGATACTAGTGACCTTTTCCGAGTTTTCCTGGTTTCAAGGACGTTTTATTCCTGTACCGGAATACCTACCGTATTAAATGTGAATATAAACATTTTTCATTGCTGCCTTCCGTAGTAAATAGGGTATCCAACACAAAAAAGAGCATGGGTGCCGAGCACAAGTGTCAGAACTTCTTTGATCAAAAGATACCAAAATCGTCGCCTTACTCCATGACGTGACGGTATTGCCATGTCGCGTCTTAAGAAGAAGTGAACTTAAAAACATAATTATTATGTCAGTAGTTCCTGACATTAAGACGTTGTTTTCATGATTGAAAATAAAATATTGAAGTAAACTTATTTGAATTACATACGTTGAAAGATGTTGTTCTAAAATTCAATTTTGATACGACCAATATATTATTTTCATACCAATAAAACGCATGGATACAACGTTTCAATTTGAAATGTAATTTTTCTCATGAGAATGCTAGAACATTCCATATTGTTGCTTGTTTCTGTGTAGCATAGCAATAGACCAGACTAGGCATATTTATGCTAGCTGTTCTCTACGAAGAAAAATTTACTTTTTACAGAGGGAATTTCTTATATGTATAATACCAGCTTACCGCCCGCGGCTTCGCCCGCTTTGTCTAAAACCTAATAAATCATTATACAAAAACCGCATCAAAATACGTTGCGTAGTTTTAAAGATTTAAGCATACAAAGAGACATAGGGACAGAGAAAGCGACTTTGTTTTATACTATGTAGTGATTATGACTAAGTATAAATAATTGTATTTATGCTCATTAAAGAGCATGTTTTATACTTTGCAAATGGGTAATAACTAGACATCGGATTATATGCATTTGCATATTTGCATATGCAAATGCATAAAACTCTCTAATTACGGCGTTAGTGCATATTTTAGCCTTTTTCACCAATCGTGCATATTTCGTTAAGTAGCGGGAGTTTTGATTGGTCGACTAACCTTTATTAGCCAATCAGAACGCTCAGCGAGTAAACAAACCCTATTTTGGCATGGTAAAATGGCAAAAAATTACAAAATGGGCTCCATTTTTAGTAAATTTTTGAGCAATTCAAAATAGGGCTAGATTACCCTTTTGGGGCTAAAAACTTAAAACACGGGTTGAATTCCAAAAAAGGGCTAGATTTAGCCCGAGAAGGTCTAAGGTGGCACACTGGGCTCGCGGGTGACAAACGTCACAAATTTGCGCTCGAAAATTTGGTAAAAACGCTTAATTGTATATTGACACAAAAACTATACTTAATTTCAAGAAAATTTAACTGTTTTTGTACAATCTTTGATTTAAATATATAAAAATAATAAAGGTTTTTTTATTTTGTATTGTGCATATTTTAGGCATATCACTCGTTTTTAGTGCATATTTCGGCCTTTATTAGTGCATATTTGCATGCATATTTTGGCATTTTGTTAGTGCATATAATCCGATGTCTAGTAATAACTATAAGTATGTATACCAACTTTATAAACGATTAATTATATTATATGTAATACAAAGGTACATAATAATATGAATGTGAAAAATATATCTGTTACTCTTTCACAGCTGAACGACTTACCTATTACACCGAATTGGATGGAATTTTGAATGTAAATAGTTGAGTATCATTGAATTAATTAATTAATAACCATTTCATACCAAATCTTCAACCATTAACTGTTACTTTTAATCATAAATGTTATTGACCATAGTTTTCATCGCAAGTAAAACCGCGGGGCACAGCATAGCTATTTAATAAATTAACGTTTCGCTAGAGCTAGACAATTATAGTGATTGAGAGCAATTTTCAATTACCCTCAAATATCTGTATTTATTTTTAATTAATATTAATTGAATCTTCTCTGTATTAAATACTAACAGCTTGCCCCAACTTCGCTCGGGTTTATAGTTGAATTAAAAAAGTCTACGTTATTCGATAAAGATGTAGAGACAAACAAACAAATAACTAACTGTGCCGCGCAGTTTTACCCACGTTAAATCAAGTATTTATTGGCTTCACTCGCGTTTTCCAGAAAAACCCGCATAGTTCCCGTTCCTGTGGGATTTCCGGAATAAAAAGAAGCCTATGTCTTATTCCGGGTTTTCAGCTACAAACATACCAAATTTCATTGTAATCGGTTCAGTAGTTTTTACGTGAAAGAATAACAAACATCCATCCATCCATCCTCACAAACATTCACGTTTATAACATTAGTAGGATGTACAAATTATATTAGTGTAACATTTTATCCATGTCCGTAAAACTGGTTTTTTTGAAAGACCATGTGTTTTTTTTTTAAACGTACCTACCTACATCCATCCTTAGTACCTTTTTATAAAATTAGAACAAACATATATACATCCTTACAACCTTTTTATAATATTAGTAGAATAGTACAAATTATAGTAGAAACAAGAAAAGTAATATAAATGTACTAAAATTTGCTAAATCCTTTATCGATTTAGAGCTTCCGTGCTAAAACCTAGTCCACTTTTCGCCTATTATAGAACTAAGGTGTGCCATGCGGTACTTAAACGATCCATTTAGTAGAGTAATTTGATAAAATGGAGTTTATTTTAAGATTTTTAGTATAGCGAATGTGATTGGTGAAAATTTTGATATTGAAGAGCGTAGAAATACTGTAATATTACATTTAATAAATCTTGTGTCTTTACATTCGGCTTCGCCCGCGTTTCCAAAGAAGCGTTCGTATGGGATTTCCGGGATATAAAAGCCTATGTCTCATTCTGGGTCTTCAACTACCTAGAAACCAAATTTCATTGTAATCGACTCAGTAGAATATGCGTTAAAGAGATACAAACATTCATCCATCCATCCATCCTCACAAATTTCGCATTTATAATATTAGTAAGATATAATATACAGAAATGAATACAGTTGAAACATGAAATATTTTCAGTAATTATTGTACATGCAAGTTCAATCATTACATTTTAACGGGATATACTCAGAAGGCCATCAGCCTACGTAAAAGGTGTAACAACGAATACAAACTTTCAGAAAATCTCCTCTTCTTCTTCTTCTTTGTCGATTCACTCTTGGCAGAGTGGTCGTGGTCACGTTGAGACGTCCACATCGGTGGTAGAGGCGGACACAGCTTTCCGCACGATCTCCCGCCATCTCTTCCTGTTACTAGACTGTCTGGCGCAGTCTGATACGCGAATCCCTACAGCAGATTTCACTTGGTCGGTCCAGCGCATTGGTGAAAATCTCCTATAACGATCTAAATCTACTACACTCAAATCTGAACCCACGAAACTATTTGCACTAGTTAATATTATTACACTAGATATACAGTATACATAGAATAACATAGTCTTACAAGAACGCTCAAACAAGGTGCTCTCAACAGTAAATTCACGCGAACTGGGCTATATGTAATCCTATTAGCTAACATAAGCTTAACAATATGTGAAGCTCACGTAAACCTTGTAAGATTACAAATATATATTATGACTTTACATATAGATATTAACGCGCACTTATCTTATACATAATATAGATTAAGACCTTAACCTTACCTTCCATCTATGTGTAAAATATTGATTACCTAATACCTATATATACTATTTATTAAGATTATTAATGTAACATAATGGTGTTGCTGTCCCAGCAGACGTTGTTCTGGCATTTTTTTGTGTTTTCTCTCCATAAGAACCTTCCTTGCCGAATTGAGCGAGCCGTTCTCGAGTTTTAGGGTACTTCAAACTTCAAACTAAATGAAGCGATTTTATTGGTTCTTTACAAACTTATTGGTTCTTTACTATTGGTGGAAAAGCGCCCTTACGCTTAGCAACACGTTGAGCGATTCATTTTTATTATAAGAACGCCTTAACTATTTAATGTACTATAATATGTGAATTACTTTATCCATCTCTTGGCGGTATCCTTTCTGAATTAAATATTCATCTTCAAAAGATTATTTTCTATCAGTCCCCGATTTCAAGGACGTTCTTTTGTGTATTATTTTTAGAAATATATCTCAGACGTCTTTCATCAGATTCTTATATTCATATTAGTACTAGCGGCCCGCCCCGGCTTCGCCCGTGGTACATATGAAAAATAGATGTTGGCCGATTCTCAGACTATATGCACAGAAAATTTCATGAGAATCGGTCCAGCCGTTTTGGAGGAGTATGGCAACGAAAACTGTGACACGAGAATTTTATATATTAGATTTTTCTGTTGAAAATATTTGAAGATGGTAATAAGAATTTTCCAGACTTCAGGTGAATTTTTAAGGTAAATTAACCTGATTCCTGTTCCAGGCATTTTAGTTTTCAGGTAGTTTAATAAGGCATTAACCTGATCCCCCTTCTAGGAATTTTACCTTTATTCACTTATTAGCTGTGCCCCGCGGTTTTACCCGCATTGCTCCATGCAGTATTTTTTGAGTTCAGCCAGGACATGCATACAAACAAACAGACAAAAATTGTAAAAACTATATTTTTGTCTTCGACATCAATTATTGTAGGTCAATGTACAGTTTTGACTTTCCGATTAATTTTTATTTATATGTTTGGATTTAAAATTTCTACTACATGCAAACAAAGTCAGGTAATTATTTGCTTCTTTAAAATCTAGCATGATTTATATTATGTGTCTTATAAGGACTCTATGAAAACATAATCATAGACCTCATAAATGTTAAGTCGTGTAGGCATTTTAGTATCCATTATGGCTCAAGCATGTAATGTCTCTCAACAGACGTTTTATCTTCTTATGAATGTAATCCACACTAGATTTATTTCTTTTGTATATTTATGCAGGAATTTCGAAAACTTGAAACGTACCTTGACTTTCCTTTAAAATCTGACTCGATGCATTGCTAATTTCCTGGATAACCTAGTTCGAATATCTTTTTTTTTGCAAACGTTGGTAGGCATATAATATTATCATAAATCTGTAATAAGACGTCCAACAACTTCAGACTTAGGAATTAACTTCTTTTATAAATAAAATACTAGAAAAATCATTGGTAAAACATTATTAAATCAACTTGTGAGCAAGGGTTTACTTAAACAGCATAGAAAAGGAAATATCGTCATAGTTCATAGTTATGGACGTTCTTCTTCTATTTGCCAAACCTCTTCCAGCCCCACACATAAACAATAAAATGAACAAACATACATACCATTGAAGCTACATAAATAATAGTAAAAAGGGACCAAAAAGTGAATTTATAAAGCTGGGTATCGACTTCGCGCTCCTGGCGCGCGCGCCATGAATGACCGCGCCGAGAGTGCGTTCCGCGGAGCGCGTTCCAAATAATTGAAGTATATCAACTAAGCGCGCCTGGCGCGCGTGGCAACTGTTCCAGTGTTTGACCGTTCATCATGGAAGCTAATCGTGTACGAGCAGCAGCAGCATTTTTTTCTTTAACTCCGGCACAGGGACTCCCATTTCACTACTGATTTCTCTCCAACCAATAAATCGCTTAGAGAAGATCTCTAAGCGATTTATTATGATACGAAGAAATTTTACTGTTCCACAAAACTTCTTTCGTACCATATAGCTGAATTAATTTACGGCAACTTTGGTTATCCATACTATTATTACTCGGAGCGCAACAAACACAAAAAATACGACAAACCCGTCTCCATTGACGCGCGCGCCACGTTTGATGCGCGGTAAAAAACCGACACCCGACGGAACGGACCGCTCCGCGTTCGACCGCTCCAACGAACATTTTGGCGCGCGTTCCAAACTGGTATCCATTTCACGCGGCTGGAGCGCGCGCCAATGTTCGATCTCTTGGAGCGCGAAGTCGATACTCACCTTAAGACATGTATTTTGAGAAACATTCTGCATATCTTGAAACATGACTGTTCCGTACACAAAAGCTTTAATCATCTAAATGGAGAGAGCGTGCCAACTTTACAAAATGCCTGCTACATGCTGGTCATTTCTTGAAATGCTTTTATATGTGACTTTTTATATTTACTATACAATACTACTAATAATATTATAAGCTGAAGATTTTTGTTACACGTGCTTATTAAAGGAACTGCTGGTTTGCTTACTATTTATTTATTGAACTATTTATTGTACCTACCAATTGCAATGGAATAAAATACAGGATATAGGGTAGGCGTAAAGTACATTTCATTAAATTTATTTGTGTTATTATAGGCTATAAATATAATGGTACCAATAGAAAGAGAATAGCGATACAAAATCACTACCTACATAGTAGGTATATAAAACAAAGACGCTTTCTCTGTCTCTATGTCCCTTTGTATGCTTAAATCTTTAAAACTACGCAACGGATTTTGATGCAGTTTTTTTAATAGATAGAATGATTCAAGAGGAAGGTTTTAGTACATAATTTATTAGGTTTCAGGCAAAGCGGGCGAAGCCGGGGGCTAAGCGGCTGTAAGCTAGTGATAAATAAAGTATACAAAATATATAAAAAGTTAAAAGCAGACGAAGCTACGTGACTCAGCTAGTATATAATATAGTTTGTACCTGCTTCGTCCGCATGAAGGTGATTAGACACAATTTTCCTGCGTAATTTACATTCAAGCTTCAGCTTTTTGGCGCAGTGCTGTGTTATAGCGTAGCTTTAAGTGCGTCACACACGGTGAAGATACTATAATATTTTATCTTAAGATCTTAATATTTTATATTACAGTACCTTAAGGTATCCGGTATCAGCGTTCTGACCATCATTTTTTTTTGTCATTGTGTACTAAGACCCCTGTAGAACCGCCATCCTGTTACAAATGTCCCGAAATTTTGTGGGTCATTTGTAACAGGATGGATGTTCGATTAACATGGATAAATTAGATTATATGTAACTAGAACTATTAGTTCCTGAAATTTTCGAGTTTAGTATACTTTTATTAATATTGATTAATACTGTAATTGTATTCGGGTTAAATGTGGGTAGTCTTTTGAGTGTCCTATGTTTTATATGGAAATCCACTATTCAGGATGATATCTACAATCTACATACTTATATAATTGTTGTTTGTATGTTTTTAAGCTATATTACATTCCATAAACGACCCATTATAAACAATGTTAAATTATGAATAATTTTGTTGGATAAAAGCCTCACTCAACGTTGTAACTTTTAGTAATCTGTGATAATATTACAATGCAGATTTGTCGAATGTATATTTCATCGCGTTACGTGCAGTGGAACGCAGGTGGTGAGGGTTTAAGAGATTAAGGTCTAATTTTTCAGGCGATGCTAGTTAGTATAATAATGTTAGTATCATAAAAGGCACATAAGTTTATTCGTAATACCTCCCTGTAGTGTACTAATTCTAAAATAACAGTGACTGTAACGTAACTCGGGCACTAACTCTAAGTTTCTGAAACATGTGCTACTTTAGTATATTAAAATTTGTCTGCTACTGAACTAATAAATGCATTATTAGTTTAGATAATAATTTTCTAAATTCTCATATTTATATGAAACTGGATAATCAAGTAGATATTAAACTAACATAGCGTTTAATTTTTGCAAACGATTTGATTTACTTCTCACGACTTCAGACTGCCTTCTTAAATAAAGCAGTCTTTTTTACATTTTAATATTTTTTTAATTAAACTGTGTTAAAAAATAATTAACTAATTGATAACAGATGACATTCTAATTTAAAGCTGTAATAATGAATCAAAAGAAATTGCTCTACTTTCCTACCGTATTTATAGTCATAATTATTCAAACTTACACTACTAAAAATGTTAGCAATTTGTCTTACATGTTTAGTGCGCAATCACAAAAGCAATGCGTTTCCCGTATTTAAGAAGCCTTTTCAGTAAAACTGTGTCCGTAACATTAAAAACACTTGGCAGAGTGCCTGTACAGAGAGCCAAAGAGGTTTTTTATTTACAGGAACTTGTATTTTTTAACTTGTACCGGCAATTTGGGGTACAACTATGTACGTGTTTGAAATTTTAAATAGAGTGCGAATAAAAAAATAAAATAATACCTAATTAATGAAAATATGACGTTGATTTTAATTGAGAACTGTTTCTTAATTCACATTTTATATTTTTTAAATGAATGAATTGCATTTCTAAATTACATGCGTTTGTTTTTACTTCACCTAATAATTTTGTGACTATAAACTAAAAGCGATTGAATTTTGGACTTTGAAAATGTATGTAGTTGGTCTGTAGGTATTGGGAAAAGGTTTAATTTTATTCATTTTTTGTAGCATTTGCGAGCGAGTTAATAAAAGACATGTGATTAATTAACTTAAACTTAATAACTTAAAAAAAAATGACGAATTACCCAAAAATCACTATCTACTTTAAAAATGTTACCTACCTCCAAACTCGGAACTCCTACCATACAAGCAAAATTGCACTAACCAAGCAATTTGACCCACATTAAACTATATAAAATGTAATTTTGCCGCCAAAGCACGTAGCTATTATGTAGCAAGTTTTAGTGGAATTTAGGCTCGGTGCAGATTGCTGAAATTAGCCGACTTCATAAAATGGTAGGGTTACATTTTTGTAAATATTTTGAATGCTATACTAGGCATTCAATTAGTTTTCCTAGAAAAGTTTCAGTAAATTCTTTAACACATTTCTGAATAAGTGGACCTTTGTAAATTCAAAATTATTTATATAATATATTAGTTATGTTGTTTCACCAAAAAAAATGTATGCTTAAATTTTACAACACAGGCACAGAATACTTGATAATGACACAGCTACAGGTATGAAGATAATTATGTATACTGACATATTGTTTATCCATACTAATATTATAAATGCGAAAGTAACTCTGTCTGTCTGTCTGTTACTCAATCACGCCTGAACTACTGAACCAATTTGCATGAAATTTGGTATAGATATATTTTGATACCCGAGAAAGGACATAGGATAGGTTTTATCCCGGAAATCCTACGGGAACGGGTTTTTCTCTGAAAACGCGGGCGAAGCCGCGGGCGGAAAGCTAGTTTGTTATAAGTTTGAATGTTTAAAAGAATGGAATTTATCTATTGAAGAGGGCTACAATAAATTTAATATCATATGAAAAAAAATATCCCAGTATTCAAAGATATGTTAGTGAATATAAAGCCTTAAACCCAATTAGGTCTACAACCCAACATTACTCACGAGTTTATCAGAAATGGACATTGTATGGAAATTTTCAGCCAACAATTTCTCCTCCCCAAATATAATTTACGATATAACATTTTATAGAGCCTATGCTCTATATAGGCTATATCTTTTATTCCACAATTTCATTTCCGGCAAAAATAATTGGACGAAATTAATTAATAATAATGAAATATACATATGCACTACTTTATATAAAGCAGATGATTCCAAATTAAACATTAAAACATTCTTAGACTACATCAAAAACATATGAAATATGTAATTAATAGAAAACAATATTCATATAAAAATAAATCCTTCTTTGTTTAATAATACAAAAAACTTGGTTAATTACAGAAAAATGATAAATTTCGAAAATAAATTTTACTAAACTGCAAAAAAAAATAATCACGTAGGCGTTTGAGATCTATGAAAAAAATAAAAACATCCGAAAAATCCCTTTTAGGGTAGAGCCTACAAGGGTGTCATTCGATATTTTGTTTACAAACGCCTAAAAGCATCAGTAATGATCGAAATAATAATTCGGAGGGTGAAAATTGAGCAAAATCAGTATAAGGTAACATAATAACGTTAAATAAGAAAAGGGACAGGTACAAAGAATCTTTTATGTCGATTTTCTTTTATTATTTTCTATATTTTATTACTAAACGTGCCTCGCGGTTTCACCCGCATTGCTCCGCTCCTCTTAGTCTTAGGGTGATGATATATAGCCTATAAGCTTCCTCGATAAATGGGCTATCCAACACCGAAAGAATTTTTCAAATCGGACCAGTAGTTTCTGAGATTAGCGCGTTATTAAGTATAGATTTAATAATGTATGGGTGTATGGGAAATTACTTTTGTGATTATTATCTTGGTATTACTTTAGAGACACACAGATTATTACGTTAAATACACTTCAAGCTTCAGAAGTATAACAAAGTAACTACATATTTTGTAATATTATGTTGAAATCTGAATTCTTAGTTCTGACATAGTATAAACTAAACATTTAATAATGTACTATTTAGTTTAAATTGTTATAGACCTTATAAACTGTAAAATTTTAACAGTACGGTCATGCACAAATGTATACATATATAATAACAACGTTTGACTGTAGGCAGCTAGTAAGCGTAAAAGCTGCGTAAATAATATATATTTACTAGCGGTCCGCCCCGGCTTCGCCCGTGGTACATTCTCAGACTTACCCGATATGCACAGAAAATTTCATGAGAATCGGTCCACCCGTTTCGGAGGAGTATGCAGACTAACATTGTGACACGAGAATTTTATATATAAGATTAAAGTTATTTATTATACTATAACTTCTATATCTAATATCTAACAAAAAATAATCATATTTCTTGTCCAGAAGCAAATACTACTACATAATATTATTTTTGATAAATAAGAAGGTAGCTGTCAGCACCTAGCTCAAAAACTTTTCTCATATGAACTAAATATTCTAGTTTTTTATTCAAGAAACACTAAAAGTAAAACTTGCAATATTCAAAGGTTATAAATATTATATAAATGTTCAACAAAGCGCGGTTTTGAAACTTTTTCAATTACAACCCGGCTTACTTGGACTGTGGAAGAAATTAAAATTGTTTACTAAATTCTTGTTTAGTTTTTATAGAGAAAAATATTATATTGTGGAATATTTCTTTGTGTGGCATTAAGTTATAATATGACCTAAATCCTTAACAATAAGTAAATTATATGGAGACAAAATAGAGGTTTTGTTTTTAACAATAACTGATTTATCATTGGAAAAGTATATTTTTACTGAGATACATTATAAATGCGAAATTTGTGACGATGGATGTATGTACGTATGTTTATTGTTTATTTCTCTTTCACGCGAAAACAGCGGACGAACAACGGATTTTGATGATACTTTGCAGTGATGTAGCTTTTGTTCCAGAATAACACTTATTTATCCCGTTTAAACGGGCAAAGTTAGGACAGTGGTTAGTAAGTAGCATAATATATAAAACTAGCGGTCCGCCCCGGCTTCGCCCGTGGTACCAACATGTTTAAACTATCCTATCTCTCAAGTTGGGTCGAACTGCACATGGTGTGCGAATTTTATTAAGTGGTTTAGGAGTCCATTAAGGACAAACCATAGGGACAAACATTGTGACACGAGATTTATATATATATTAAGATAATGTAGGTATCTACTAAAGTTATTTATATAAATCTATTAAACTTATTAATTTACTAAAGTTATTTGCAATATTTAGTTCAAACGTCTCTCCTATTTGATAAGGTCTATAATAAACTAATTGCTGTCAAAACCCGCCAGACCTCAATACGTTTGTGAAATATGAACTATTACTAGTTCATACTTTGAATTTTGGCTCTTGGCCCAAATTAGATTGTTGAGACAAAGGCTTATTTATTACTAAGGTCTCAAAGGTATGTAAAAACCTTATTAATATTGCACAAATGATTGCGTTTGATTTTACATTTGTGTAATTATTTTATACAAATTTAGCAAGCATCTTTACTTTATGATTCACAACAGTTTTTGTATATCTTATATTTTTATTTTTAACTAATATAATAAGCAATAGTAATTAGTATCTTATTGTTATTCATTAACTAACACGATTAACTACCTAACTAACATTTTAAATATCTACGCTTATAATAGGTATCTAACGTAACTACGTCATATATTAACCAACTTATTACATCAATTTAAAATGTACTTAAACAATAGCAAACACTTTTACACAACAAACACAAACAATTTACCACAATCACCTTTTCGCCAAAATCGCCACTAAACAACCGTCCCTCGAGAAGTCTCTAAAATAAACATAAACAAAAACTACAAAGAATTCGCACCAAAGATCGCGTAATTCCATACATCCCTCGAGTAATATTTACGGCAAATACTCGTAACTTTTGTTCCACGAAAATATTTCCTGTCGTTACGTTTTTGTTTGTTCGCTCTTTGTTCCAACGTCTGAAACAATATTACACTCGGAGTGAATTCTCTTTAACATTGTGGTTGCAATTTCTCGCTTATGTGAGCGCAGCGGTTTAAACTTTAAAGGTACTTTTGTAGTTAAAAATATTTCGAAACTTTCTAGAACTGACTATACAAGTGATTATTGTTGTATATATAATACCTATGCTTTAAATTTTAACAATCCTAAGAATTTAGAAGCTTCACGATTCGTAAAATATTATGTTTTTGTGTTGCCGTTCTTCTATGTAAATACATATATTACATTTTAGATATTATGCTGAATTTATAAAGCAGAAAGATCAGTTTAACGCGCTAATCCATATACGTATATGATCGAGGAAGTAAATATACTGCCTATAGTTTTATAATACTTGCGTGTCACGGAAGTTTATTCCTTATAATGATTATAAATGTGTTACTGAAAAGATTTTACCTACATTTCTACACCAAATAAACTATTCTAAACACGTCCTTATAACCGATTCCACCTAAATACTATTTACCAAGTCACAATCAATCTTAACCCGACTTCGTATCGGTAAGCGAGATAAAAAGGTTTTATTTCTTACGAGATTTTGGTGAAAAATGGCTTACCTTTCGGTAGTTATATAACATGGGTTACTGTCTTTCTGACTTTAAAAGATATTAAGGGTTTTCAATGTAGGTCTTTAATAGTACCTACCTATTGTCAGCTAGATATTGAAGTATATATTGAAGTATGATAATAATAAAAGTTGTTAAGTCCTACCTTTATTATGGCTTGCAAATAACAAAAGTACCTAGTAGAAAGCTTGTAGGAATGATTTTTTATTAGATTTTTTACAAATGTAGTCTTACACTACATAATTATGACTTACGAATTAGGAATTATTCGAAAAAAATGCTAAGAAACATTCAAAGATAATAACCACAATATGTGAATTAGGGTAAGGTTGCTCAAGTCGTACCCCCTAAGGAAATTATGCTATAATATTCACGACAATTGAAATAATACAAAATAATCCACATTTACTGAATCTTTATTTAGTTGTCTATTATTAAAAAATCAAAGAAACTTACAATGTTAATATTAAAATATATATTTTAACGTTTTTCAAAAACATACCTTCGGTACGATTAAGGCGCCTAGTTGCCTAATTCGTACCACATACAGCCTAAGTCGTACTTAGAAAATACACTTTAGTGAAGATATAATAAACTATATAGAAAAATTCTTAATAATAAGAGATCAATTTTAAGTAAGTTAAACTTACAAATAATTCAGTCTGAGATTAACTTAAGCATATTATTTGGTAATTATTTTAGTGAATAACAAAATCTTAGACCTAAATAGAAGTACGAGTAAAGAATTTTGAACAGGTACGACTTAAGCATACTTATCTTTGAGGTTGAAAAATAAAATTACTAACACAACCTAAAAATTTTCTCCTATTTGAGTATGCCCAAACGATTGACAGATAAGCATTAAAAATCGTTGTAAACAAAGACAAAATATAAAGATAACATTCCTGCCGTAAAAAGCTTATGAATGAGTCGTTAATTTTACATGAAAAGTGATAAAAAACTTACTTTTTGAATTATTTTCGCTGCACGAAGCCGACCGCCTGACCACTTGTTTACGCTTGCTCGCGCGACTAAATAGTTCACGTTAACAACACTAGATGGCCAAATTCAATGGTATCAGACGAGATATTGGTGGGGTACGACTAACGCCGTGGTACGACTTGAGCAACCTTACCCTACCTTGAAAGCAATACATTACAAGACAAATTATTATTAATAACCATATAACACACACTTTTATTAAAATTACATTATAACCTGGATGAAGAAGAATTTTAATCGCGTTAACAAACTCTCTGAAAACGAACGGGAATCTCATAATTTTCAGCTTTCAATATTTGCCGACGTCATGCTTCCTTTTGGTTTTGATATTTAATTACGTTCCTACTTCTTCTACGTGATATTAAAAAAGGTAACTTTGAAAATTATTTTTCAAACATAACAAACATAACATAACAGTAAAACATAATCTGTGACAAAATCAATAAGAATAGTATCTGACTAAATTCAAACCAGTAAAAAAGCAAAGTTAATTCTATATGCATATTGAATTTTGTTAAAACATATTAGGTATCATATGTGGGCTGAGATTATTAGAAAGAAAGAAAGCATTTATTCCAACACACAACAATACCATTTTCATTTTGATGACGCGGTTGGCGCAGTGGTAAGTAACTGCCTACTGAGCCGACGGTCCCGGGTTCGATCCCCGGTCAGGGCAAATATTTGTGTGATGAACTCAATTATTTGTTCTTGGGTCTGGGTGTTTATCTATATATGTATTTATTAAATATTATATTTATCATCGCCTAGTACCCACAACACAAACCCTTAATTGAGCTAACTGTGGGACTAGGTCGATTTGTGTAATAATGTCCTATAATATTTATTTATTATTTATTTTAATTATGTAGGTATCCGACGAATTACCAACACATAACCATACAAATTAACTATAACATACTTTAAATTTTCTTAAATAGGTATGTATTATATTTCTTTTACTTCCAGATTTGTGCAATGCTGCAACCAAAATACAAGCGTCCTTCCGCGGGCATCAGGCACGCAAGCAAACCCAGGTCGAAAAGACTAAGGAGCAGCAGGACAAGGTATATTTATTTACATTAAATATACTTATAAAAATCATATAATACAGTCAAAATCAAAATGTCATTATGACACTTGTCCTTACAGTAAAATTGTTTCTACCTATTCTTAAACCTCCGAATTTATATAATATAAAATATCATAAAAATCGGCCAAGCCATTATCGAGGTATATGGCAATAACACTGCTTTTCTCAAACAATAATATAAAATAGTGTCAATATCAATAAAAGATAAATAACTAAACATTTCCACAAAACACGGTCACAAAATTATAATACCGTTTCATACCAACTTCGGTTAAGTCATGAAATTCCCTCATAAATATAGAAGGGACGAAAACTTTTTCATTTTCTATAGCTATACCTAACATTGACCTTCTTTGTCTCTTGTCCATTGCCTAAAAATTCGCTCGTAAGATGTTTAAAAGTTTTCTAAATTTGTTTGGGACCAAAGATTGGGTAAGGAATATGTAATTAGGTAATTGGCTTGTTGAATAGGCTTCGGAATGTATATTATGTTACACTCAAAGACCGAAATCAATCATTGAGCGAAGAATTTGCTTAAAATTTGCGTATTTCGTCGTGGTCATAGTTTTATGGCTCTAACGAATAATAGTTACTTTTACAAACATATTTACTAATCTTATACTAATATTATAAAGCTTGAAAGTTTGTTTGTTTGATTGGTAAATCACGCTAATTTTAGGAGCTACGGGTCCAATTTGAAAAATTCTTTCAGTATTAGACAGCCCATTTATCAAAGAAGGCTTTCGGAGACGGAGCAATCCCAGTAAAACTAAACCGCACAGCTACTCATAAAAGACAACAAAAATATTCAAACACTTCGAGTATAGTTTATAGTACATAGTAAATATAGTTTTTAAATCCTTGTCGGGTCAGCTGCAAAAACATCCGATCGCGTCAGAGATTCTTTCATAACATTAAACAGACTGCGATTGTTCAAGCATGAACTTTGATAAGCCGCCTCTTACCAACAATGATTGAGGTTTGACCTCTGGGCTAGATTAATTCATGTAGAAAACATGAGGTCAGTTTTAGGTACCTAATACGTCCATAAATTTTGACCAGCATAATATGTATGCAAATAAATGTTTTTCTTCTTTAAAATTTGCTCTATAAGTAAGTAGCTCATAAGAAAGATAGCAAAAATGCTTTCTTGCAATATTTCGTTATATACTGCTTCTAAAATTTAAATAAAAACAATACGATATTATGTGTTTTCAACAAAGAAAAACGGTTTTATTATTTCGGTTACTATAAGCCGGATAGAGGCACCACACACTTCCGTAAGCTCCCGGATTTGTCCCAGTTACTCCATCCGCTATTGATTTTCATCGAGAGATTTATTTTCATTTCAAAGTTATTTTTTTCAAAACGATATTATGAATGTGATAAACCTAATGTAATAATAATAAAACTCTTTATTAGTAGGCAGAGCAGACACTACAAATTTATGCAAATAAGATTAACAAATTACTTAAAACTACTTATGTAATAATATAATTATTATTGGCATCGCCATATGGTGGACGTTCCATGTACCCGGACTAAGCGGTTCGATTCCACATTCTTTATCCGGACTAGAACATGCTTCCTGAATCTGTGTTCCCCGACGAGTACCTACAATATGGGGGTCTTCAAGCGTAGAGTGAACAGGTACCTTCTAGGGAAGCGCGTACCATCTTAGACCACATCTCAGCTTAACATCAGGAGAGATTGTGGTCAAGCTCTTCCCTATCGACAATAAAAAAAATGTAGGACGAAGGTGCATGCTAAAAGGATTGCCGCTCAGCATAGAAATGATTTTTAGAGGCTTTTTGAAACTAAAATATTGTATAGGAAACTATTGCTTTGCTAGTACCTATATTTGCAACAAAAAAGTCAAACCTCTAACGTAAATGAAGTTTGAACCATAATCACTACATAGTATAAAACAAAGTCGCTTTTTCTTTCCCTATGTCCCTATGTCCCTATGTATGCTTAAATCTTTAAAACTACGCAACGGATTTTGATGCGGTTTTTTGTAATAGATAGAGTGATTCAAGAGGAAGGTTTTAGTATATAATTTATTAGGTTTTAGACAAAGCGGGCGAAGCCGCTGGCGGAAACCTAGTGTAAAATAAAATACTCTATCCAAAAATATCCATAGACTTGCGTGTATACGGAATGTACACACATATTAATTAACATAAATAATATACTTTGCAAAAACTAAATGTAATAATATAACACGGAAATAACTGGTCTGTTAAAGATTTAGTCGACATTCAAAATATAAAACACGAATGTATAAGAAACCTTTTGAAACCAAACCAGACTCTAGAAATACCTGAAAATATTTAAATTATGCTTTTATTTAAATGAGGCCACGCGAAGCATAAATTAACCTATAAAAAGCTTCAAAACGGGGTGAAAATAAAAACGATGGAATAATATTTGTTTATGTTTAAACTCTTTAATCTATGGTATGTTTATTCAAGCTGGTATAATAAATTATGATATGAGTTATCTCTGGTATGTTCAGAAGCTTGTTCAGTAATTATGTTATTTTTTGTCCGTATTATTTGTATGTGTTTGTTTATTTTTTGTAATAAAGTTAGTGTCTTTGGAAAGAACGGACGTCAAATGACGTACTTTTTAATAGCAACTTGATAGCAACCTCAAATGTGTTTACCCGCCAAAAATTGACATGTCAAACGTCAAAAGTTGATTGTGTTTGGTTCGGAAATTGAACAGAATTGTGATGGTTTTAGCCGTCATTTCGTGTGTATTTATTTTCCGAAATGGAGTGGCTTTTTGTATCATTTTTTACAGGGACCATGAGTGACCGTCTATTTTTAGACGTTGTTCCTGGCAAAATCAATATCGGTTCGACAAAACATGGCTAAATAACAATCGAGAAACGTTTATTGAATACCTGCCTCCTACACTACGTAGGTATTTTGAGAATGTAACTTCTTTACGTTTTATTTCGAGTTTCTTTAAAATTTAGACAAAGAGAGCCCAAAGAGAGCCTACTTGTTTGTTTAATGTAACAAAACATTTACGACAATAAATCCCCGAAATTATTTCAATGTAGGCTATTACTTATAGGTACAATAGTTTCCAAATAAAATTTCTTACATATTCGATATTATTGTTATCTATGATATTATGTTATGATATCTTCAGATTATGAATGTTCCTTAAAAATAGGCCAATAACTACAATTCAATTTATTTTAATAATTGTAGTTAACTACATCGTAATAAAAATCTTTCAATATTAAATATAATACATTTTGTTATATTTTTAATAATAACTGATCATTCACATCATGGCATTAAATAAGGACCTTTACGGACGATTATCACAGCCCTTATGTTCAATTCCATAAAAATAGCAACAGCCGAGGGAATTAAATGCTTTGTAAATTCAAACGTTACTTCTACCCTAGTTCCTAGCAAAAGATGTCTTTGAGCGAAAGCACAAAAGAAACAAACAGTGGAACCACAAAATACTACATTCACACTCTCATAACTCATTATAACGAGAGGGCTTGTACGAGAACTTTGTTTTTGTGGATTTTGGGGTATGTGAAGTGGGAGGAGGAGGGGGAGTGACAAATAGGGGAAAGAGACGACCTAATTTTCTGTCAAATATTTCATTTCCTGCTTGCGAAAATGGATCAAGTGACGTAGATGTAAAGCTATTTTTTTATCACTGAAACTATGATGAATTATATGAATGGATATCAAAGCCCACCTTTTTTCAAGTATCTACTACAATTTAGTAAGTAATTCTAAAAAATGTGGTATTTTAATGAAACTACATATGATATACTTTATGAATAGATCGAATCTTTATCTTTATGAAAAACTACAACTAAGTTATTTTAAAGAATGTGGACTATCACAATGATAACAAATGCCTAGGTTTTTATAGAAAATTTATATTATAATTGCATAATAAAGTTACTTGAAATCATATAACAAGGTACTCGGAAGAAATAAGTTTCAATAATTACACACACTAGAGAGACAAATTTAAATAAATTACATAATATGCAATAAGTACCTATAAGTCTAAACTATATACTTACCGCAAAAAAACAATAGTACTCAATGCTTTCGCATTGGCTAATGGAAAAATAGTGTTCTAATACTCGTACATTATAATAATTGCTCGACTCCATGGGTGCTATAAATTATTTTTCTTCTAACCACTTATCCATTCTAATAATAATATTAAAAGTAAGTTATTGTGTGTTACTTGCACATTATAAAATAGGAAAGAAAAATTTACATGATTTTGCAAAAACAATTATTATCGAAACAAATTGCATGTTACAAATATTCTAAAACCTTTTTCTATAGATTAGGTACTGTATACTGTATAATGGCCAGTATCTAAATTAGGAATAAGAGATCTTATGTCACATCTATACTTTATATTATAAAGCTGAAGAGTTTGTTTTTTTGAACGCGCTTATCTCGGGAACTACAGGTCCGACTTGAAAATTTCTTTCGGTATTAGATAGCCCATTTATCGAGGAAGGCTAGGCTATATATCATCCACCAACGGGAGTGGGGCAATGCGGGTAAAACTGCGGAGCACAGCTAGTAGGAGATATTATTTCATTAGCATTTAAGCATGTTCTTCAATACTCAATTCGGAAACCAGCTGACGTAGTACACATCATGAGTTACAGTCATCAACTACGAGAAGCTCTTTATAATTACGTTTCTATCCAATAATGTTAACTGAATATTGGCGACCCCTTATTAAACCACTGAAACCGCACGATTAAAAGCATAGTTCGAATTTGTGGTATCATTTTCGACCCACACTAAATTTAATATAAATGCTGATGACGTCACTAGAGTCCCAACAAAACTTTTGTAATTATGTTTTGTTTGATTCCGCTAAAACGGTTTCATCTCTAAATATAATATAATATTCACGACCGGGGATGATCTATCACAAACAAATATAGTCAATTGAGAGTTAAAATTTAACTAATATTTTAAATAGCCAAAAATTTCGAATGGTATGCGACAGCCATCGACATAATTGACTGATGAAATTTATCTTTACCCATATATAAATTATATCTTCCTGCAGTACAAAAAAATAGATTAACGCCAATAAAAATGATCACAATGATCTATAAAGGTAGACACGCCATTAACAATGACAATAAAATAAAATTTGTTAGGCTCCAACATAAAATATTCAACACTTCAAACGCCTTTAAACGTAACATTTTGAAATTCAGGCCACAAAGACCTACGTTTCTAGACTGAGATCTAGACCCAGGCAAGAGCAGAAACGTGACTAGAATTACAAGTTAGGTCAAAAGCCCGCTTGACCGTAGTCTTGTAATATAGTAAAGGGAATTGTGACGAAGAATTACAGAGAAAACAAAGGAATGTGCGGTCAGCGGTTTTACAGATTTGTAGTTGTATGGTATCGTTGAGGATTTAAAATTGATGATATAAGAAATATTAACATTAAACGTTAGATTAGATTAAATGATTCAGAAATTGGTGAAATAATAATTGTGTCACCAACTTTTTACTTTTTGAAAGGTTATATTAGGTACTGTGTGCTATGCGTGCTTACTTTGGTAGACTTCTAAATGATCAGTTATTTTGGGAAATAATATTTTTCTATACCTATATTCTTGACGACATTATGCGTATTCATTTTTATCAATCAATCAGCCAATTGCCATATACCTTTTTGATTGAATAATTGTAAAATCCTTACAGTTTTATGACAGATTAAAACCAAAAAATATCTAAAACTTCCAAATCTTACAAAACAAATCAACTTGCACAATAATTCTAATCTTAACTATAATTTTGTTCACAGGAGGACGTAGAAAACATCGACCTTACTGACCCGGAGCTGAACAAAGCTGCCACCAAGATACAGGCATCTTTCCGCGGCCACAAAGTGCGCAAGGACACAACCAACTAATTTAACTACCCCCAAACTTGTCTTTTGTACGTAATACTGAGGATCATTAAGATTTGGAAGATCTTTATTTAGTTTTCTTGTCGTTTTTGGTGTATTTAGAGCGTTAAAATGCTATTTTGAATTTGGTAGAAACAGGACAGTACTATCTTCGTTTTATGTTTATTTTTACATACCTATAGGTATTGTATTTTTGTCAGGATTATATTAAAAGCATTCAAATGTGCTACGTTTTTTTAATTTGATTGTAACATGAATTATTTAGGTATATTAATTATTTCGTATTTGGTTGTTTACTTTGTTGTTGATTTATTAATTTTTTTTCAATTGTTAAACTATATTTGAAACAATTAATTTACAGTCCTATTGTTTTGATTTAAATAATTTATTTCTGGTATCTTGATTTAATTTTTCTGATTTAGTGAATGTAAATTCGGTGAATGTAATATTCATATTATTGTCACTCATATATCTATGGTTTGGCTTAAAACTACAGGGTATAATAGTAGTCCTCTTTGTCAGTTAGAGGTTAAACTTTAAATCAATATTCAGCTAAATATAATATTGCACATAACCGACTCAATAATATGTGGAGGGGATTTCTGCACTTGGTATTATCGCGCCTCCTCCTTCTTTCAGTTGTTGACGCGTGAGCGTAGAACCGCAAGGTCCTGCGTTTGATTTCCGGTGGAGACGAAAAAAAAATGTCTCGGTGTGGCAGGACACAGAAGACTGAACTACTGTCCCTAAAGATAATCGATCAGTGAAACAGATGTATGAATAATGCATCTGCCTCTTACCCCACTAGGGGACATGGGACTTTACTACTTTCTCACCCCTCATACAATTATAGTAATAATAATTGTATGAGGTAACAAGTACCTTATTATGACTTCGGGATAGCGCTAAAGAAATTTGCCGCTAGTTATACTAGATATATTTTCAACAGAATCTGAATATTGGTCTAGGTTTCCAATAAATGAGACAGGAGTGACTGGCAGTTTTATCTTAACAAAAGTTAGGTTTGAAATGTTGAAGATGTTAGTGGAGAAAAGCTGTTATTTCAAATTTAATGTTATTTTCAGTAAGTTTTGTTTTTGCAATGAGTTCCTATGCATTTCTTTTGAGGTCTTTGATTTTTTTTACGAAATAATTTGAGATTGAGAGATACATAGTATAATTTTTGATAAAATCGATACTTTAATACGTACAAAAGGCAAGTAATTTTAACCAGTATATTTAATGACACGTCAATTCACTATTATACAATGTATATTATAAATAATATAGTGTATAACTTCTACATTTAGTCTATCCTTTTCCATAAACTAGAATAACTAATCGTGTTGTCTCATTCTTTCTTACGGTAAATCATACATGAATAAAAGAGACAAAACATAAAACAGATAAAAAATATCCATACACAAAATATGTGAATTGACGTATTACTTCTTATACTATGTAGAAAAAAAAAACATTATTAATAATATTGTAAAGCATAATAAATCTATCCCATTTTTCTATATCTATATTCTGGACATTAATTCCTGTAAATCAATTCAAATTTTTTTAACATTCCAATAATTATTAATATTTGTTGATATTTTAATATAATTGCATTGTTAACGTTTTATTTATTAAATAGTTGTTAAGATTAAGTCTAGTCTAGGAAGCTTATAATTATTTAAATACTTATATAATATTGTTTGCAGAATATTTTCAGATATTAATTAATATAATAATTATTTTAATTCAATAATCTGTTGCCATAACCGCCACGCATTATATTTCTGTAAATTGCCGAATAATAATGGTTTATTAAATTAAATATTTAATATTCGCCAATACGTTGTTGTATTTTTATTTCCATCCTCATAGTTTATTATTGTTACTGCATAGAAACATGATCAATATAATTTACATATAGGTAATATTTATAGAAATGGTGACCCATGGCCTCTTGCGGGGCATTCTGCGCCCTATTAGAATAATTAAACTTATGAATATTATACATGAGGTAACCTATTAACAAACTGCATTAACAAGAATCTTGTAAGATAACAAATAACATAAGTAAGACCTGTTATCAGTAAGACCTTATTTTCTGAAATTCCACCACAGCTGCCTGGCAAACCTAGTATTATACAAAGGACAGCCCAAAGTTAAGATATAAGCTATAGATAAACATAGTATAAATCATTACACACAGTATAATATTTCATATGTATAATATTCAGCACCGTAAGTAGATACTAAAGCGCGTCACACACGGTGAAGATACTATAATATTTTATCTTAAGATACTGTTATATTTTATATTACAGTATCTTAACGCATCCGCTATCAGCGTTCGGACCATCATTTTTCTTTTTGTCATTGCGTACTAAGACCCCTGTAGAACCGCCATCCTGTTACAAATGACGCGAAATTTTGTGGGTCATTTGTAAATATGTATTATAGTATCTTCACCTTGTGTGACGCGCTTAAAACTTATATGTATATACACGCTAGGTATATTATAAATGCGAAAGTTTGTGAGGATGGATGGATGTTTGTTATTCACGTAGGTAAAACCTAATGAACCGATTACAATGAAATTTGATAGGTAGCTGAACACCCAAAATAAGACATAGAATTTTTATCCCGGAAATCGCACAGAAGCGGAAACTATGCAAATTTGAAAACGCGGGCGAAGCCGTGGGCTGAAATCTAGTGCGTAATAATTATAGCTTTAACATCTGATTTAAATCCTTTGCACATTTCCAAAGATTTTCATCACATTATAGGTAAATTAGGGAAAGCTGGCATGTTCACAGTACTCACACTTATGCAATTTCACTTACAGTATGTTCAAAAATAAATGCGACTCTAGTTTCATTATGGACTTGAATTGTAAAATGGGTGCGTTGTAGATATATATATATGCAAATATAATTACTTATGAAAGCTCTCATAATTTACCTGTAAAATTATAATTTAAAAGTAAATCAATTGATGGAGTTAATTATTTATTCTAATAATAATCAATTGGATAAAAGTATTAATAATCATTCAATTATCAAATAATAATTAAATTCCTGACTTTGGTCGAGTAAAGATATCTAAGAAATATTATATTTGTAGTAAGTACGTAATACCTACCAATACGCGCTAACAAATATGTGTTACATGTTTATTGTATAATTTTCACACTATTGGTTTTAAACTCAAACTCAAACATTTATACAATTAGACTTCTTCTAGAAGCACTTTTGAATCGTCATAACAGTTTAACAGTTTTAACAATTACCACCAATTCAGAAAGCAGTATCTATAGAGAAGAAGAAGAATCTATTTAATCATAATCGTAATCTTCTACTTCACTGTAACTTTCATCGCTCGAAGAACTCGATGTTTCGTTGTCGGAATTTCTTAATGTTATTATAAATGAGTCAGTGTAATTATTATCTACTTTTGGTTCTAATTGAATATATTTTTCCTCGTGTTCTCGCGTCTTTCTCCAAACGTCACTAAACATATCCAGACTAATAGCATTTGCTTCCTTTCTAAATAATTCTTCCACAGTTTTCAAGTTAAAGTTCACATTTTGTGATGCTACTTTCCCTTTAATTATGCCCCATAGTAACTCTATTGGGTTGAGTTCTGGATGGTATGGGGGAAGGCGCAATACACTATGTCCATGATCTTTGAGGATTGCATCAAGTAGGTAAAAATTGTGTATAGTTTGGCTTATTTTTTTTAATAATGTGATAACTCTGATTATTAATTAGTAATTTGATTTTTGAAAAAAAAATATGCCGATTTTAGTCAAAATTTATATTTTTCTAACAAGATCCTTATCATCCAAATTTCCACCTTGGTGAGAAAAATTGACATTTCTAATGAAAATGAACAAAAAATTAAATGATTTTATTAAATACTGTAAAATAGTCTATAATTCTTCCATTTACTGTATCACAAAATTCTTCATAGATTTTTAGATATTCGTACTACACCAATTACATCACCCTGTATTTATAAACAATTGCAAAATATGACACATACATAGGCCGGGAGATACTGACACAAAATTTCGGGTCATTTGTAACAGAATGGCGGTTCTACAGAGGTCTTATTACGCAATGACTAAAAGAAAAATGATGGTCAGAACTCAGAACGCTGGTACCGGCGGACTAGTCGCGTGGGCGTTAGTCGAACTCGTCGGATAAATAGCGAAAGTCAAACAATTTGTAACACAAAAATTTTAGAATTCACCGATAGTCCATAAAAAAGATGTAGGCGGTAGTGTCATGCCATACTTTTCCGGTGTAACTTACAGCCCCCCATACCGACGCGATGCGTTGATTAAAAAAAAAACAATTCAAACATTTGTACCAGGCTAACTTTTGCACAGGTAATCATCATCGTGCAGACATTTACGAAAATCACCATGCCATACTTTTCGGACGATTCCAAATGGCCACCATACCGCCGAAAATCTGCAATAAAAATTTTTTTTCGCCAAACAATTTGTACCAGTATTGCATTTGGATTTTTGGAGAGTATTTGATAAAATGTGACCATTATTATATTTGCCATACTTCTAGTAGGGGGAAAAAGTGCTGCCATACTTGAAAATTAATTTATTCGTCACGTTTCAAAAATACGACTGTACAATACGTAAAATAATTTTTTACAGTATGGGATCATTATATTCTGTTTGTTTGTATACAATTCTACCTAGAAAAAAATATCGCAGATTGCAAACATGGGGCGGATGATTGTAAGACTTAAGCCAAGACGTAAAAAAAATTGAAAAGAATTGGCGATTTGTACCAGTACGGCATTTTTGGAAAGTATATGATGCAACGTGACCATTATTATATTTGCCATACTTTTAATAGAGGGAAAAATTAGTGCCATACTGCTACAAATCGTTCAAACTACGAATAAAATCTTACAATAAGAAAAAAATCTTATACACATTCGCCACCTCCCACAGGTATGGCATTATCACACTTCTATTTATAATCATTCAGGAGTTGTTGAAAAAAAAATGTAGGGTGGTACAAATCGTTTGGCGAGAAAAAAAAATTCAAAAATTTGCAGATTTTCCGCGGTATGTCGACCATTTGGAATCGTCCGAAAAGTATGGCATGGCGATTTTAGTAAATGGCTGCACGACGATGGTTACCTGTGCAAAAGTGAGCCCGGTACAAATGGTTGAATTGTTTTTTTTAAATCAACGCATTCACGTCGGTATGGTGGACTGTAAGTCACATCGTAACTGTATGGCATGACACTACCGCCTACATCTTTTTTAAGGGCTATCGGTAAATTCTAAAATTTTTGTGTTACAAATCGTTGGACTTTCGCTATTTATCCGACGAGTGTGACTAACGCCCACGCGACTAGTCCGCCGGTACCAGCGTTCTGACCATCATTTTTCTTTTTGTCATTGCGTACTAAGACCCCTCTAGACCGCCATCCTGTTACAAATGACCCGAAATTTTGTGTCAGTATCTCCCGGCCTAACATGTGCAATGTGTAAATGTGTTGACGTTCCAGCTCTTCTTAATATACCTATACTAGCAAAGGGCACTTCTTTTCTATTTCTGTATTGCTCAACTGTAAAGCGAAACGGTAAACATTTACACGATCAATCGTAACGACCTAGGAATATATCCACTGAAAGCTAAGATAAGTTAAAACTATTTTTTTTAAACTGTTACTACTATAATATAAGCAGAGATTAGGAAATCTAGGACTATTAGAAAGAATGAAAGTAATAATTTATACTTCGTTTTGCTAATACAGAGAGAATAACTCTATCTCTTAAAAAAACCATCAAAATTTGTTGAGCATTTTTAAAGATCTGGGTATACAAACACATAGACTTGTACAGCAACATTGCTTTCCTTGGTGAGGTTATTATTTATTTCAGACAAATATCATCCAACAGCCAACACATAAATATACACAAATTAAGTCAGTTATATTAAATTGGAAGCAAGCGTCAGACATTTAAATTAAAGGCATCCATTCGAATGAAAAACAATTAACTAATAAATTACCAGCCGTGTTCACTTAGACTATTGAAATCTCATACGGGAAAGCTATTATACATATATCACATTTATTACTTACTTGGTAGGCTTTTGTCGACTTCATTCAACTCCTAATTTTAAGTGAAAATTACCACGACATAATATTAGTGACTCTACATAAATAAATTAGAGTATTTTTGAGGTAAACTTGCTCTTATTCATGATTAGCAAGCATTAGTATTATTAAATAAAAAATTGTTAATTTTATATTATTGTTAACTATAAAAAATGTGTCAGTGAATAGTTATTATGATACTTATTGTAATAAAAAAAATAAAAAAATAGAGCGTTACCTCTCCGAGGTGTGCAAAATCTGTTAAGTTAAAAAGTTATTAATTATATGTTAAATTCCTATTGAATAGATAAATTTTCATAAATCATTTGAATGCTATAAAACTAAAAATTCATCTATATTATAGCGCGATATAGTGTTAGAATACCTTAATGGAATGGAATACCTAGTGATGCACCGATTTACAGCACACTTTACTGGTGACATTTCAACGTTGTATGCTTGTATGCTTTTCTTGCATTATTGCACGCTATTTTTAAAGGTGCAAAGGTCATGATATTATATTTTATAGTGATATTAAAGACTTTGTTATTTAAATGGGGTTTTAATGCAAGATAAGAAGAGAAGAAGAACACTATTGTATTCAATCAAACTCATCAGTCATATCTTAATCTTAGATATAAGTGAAGAAAAATCGCTTGCAGGACTTGCTCATTAGGTAACTCTTCAGTTACCAAAAGCAGAATTTTCAAGTTAGCAAAGCCACGTAGTCATCTATTTGAACGAAAATGCACAGTCATCATTTTGAGAGTACCGATCCGACCTTTTATATCATAATCACGGATCGATATTCACTTGAAAACGGCCACAAACATTGGGCCCTGTTTGTTCGAACCTTTGTCAACGTCACAAATTAGGGATAATAACTCCGTCATTTCACCGTCAGGGATTTATAGGGGCAATGTGGATTACGGTCCCATTGTCCATGTGAAATGAAATTATTTTGTTCCAGCTATGACAGGTTTGGTATTTAATGTTAGTTGTAGCGATTATTCTTGATGTGTGGGTGAGGAACGTTTAAAACGTAGTGGGGAATTATTTCAGTTTACTTAAATGACTGATGTGTAGTGCTACTAATTAAAAATCTGACCTATGAAATATCTGGCTATAAGAATGTATCCAGCGCTCAGAAATAGTTTTTTATTCAATTGAAGTCATAAAAGTAGAAATAAGGTAAGATTTACAATACACATAACAATGATTCACACAGCGCATTTTTATAAGTGAAATTGTATTATAGCAAAGTTGACAAAAGGACACATTTTCATGATCAACAAAACGTTTGCAATCACAGCAAATACAGGCCCAAAACCGTTAATATTCGTTGAGTTAATACGTCACCAGATTAATATATTATATTCACTTCATAAATTAAACAATCCAACTGTTAAAAATAATTTAATATAACCTATTCCACCTTTCTGTTTAAAATCAATTATAACCGCGTACCATACCATAGCAATCGGCACCGTCACGAATCCTTTCACTTCTAATATTATTAATACTGACATCCAAATTGTGCCAAGTTTTAGAAGTCCTCTTATCAAGATTATAATATGTACATCCGTAATATCTTGGCCAATTATCGTAGGTAATTGCTTTGTATTGTCCAGGGTTTGGTGAACATTGGCTGTATTGGTAGTATGGTGAATAGTAATTGTATGCTGAACTTACTTTCGGATATCTATAATAGTAAGGGTATCTGTACCAAGCAGGCTCTGTTATCTCTTGATAAGTGTTGTTGTGGATTACAATGCTTGAGACGGGATCTGAAAGAAAGAGACTTGTAGAATACGAGTGAACGTTTTTTTATGAATTTGGCTTCTTTTTGTTATATATATATACAATATGCTAGGAAAGAATCAAAAACTGGTTTGTAGCTACTAAAAATTTGAACACAGAAAGTTCTTAGAAGAATGTGGACAGTAATAATAATATTATAATTAAGAGCCAAGCTCCATTTGAAATGATCCAGCATAAAACAAAATTGAAATCGATGCAGCATATTTTAAATATAATAAATTAAAATAAACAGCTACTTAGACTAAATGACTAACAAAGTGATGAATAAGACGAATTAGCTTCATCATTCCAAAGGTAATTAGCTTTTAGAAAAAATACACTACTCTACTAAATACCTAAGTATATTGGACTTGTCAAAGTTGTCAATAAAAGTATTCAAGTAAATTAACGTCTTTAACTTACTGTTTGCGTTAGCGGGAAGGTGATTAATCATTATTTCTATTTTAGTTGATTGTGTATCGATTTGTTCTTTCAAAGTTTCATTACTTGTTGTAGTATAGTTATATGTATTTTTTTCTTGGGGTGTTTTAGTATCTATAGTTCTTTCTGGATCGATATTTGTTTTTATTTCATCATTAATTTCTTGAGGTCTTTCATTATGCATAGTTGGTTCTGGGTCAATATTTGTTTTTAATTCTTCTTCGTTTATTTCATTTCGAGGCGCCATTCTGTCTTCTGTTTTTATAATTTTTTGTGCGGGCTTTTTCGTGGTGGGTGTTTTTAATTGATGTGTGTCTTTTGATTCAACACTTGGTTGATTTGTTTTGGGAAACAAGTTTAATATTTTATCAACACATTGATCGCCTAGACTTTTGTCTAGGTCATCTTCAATAACTTCATCTTCTATAATAGTGTTAGTAATTTTGTCTTTAGGTTTAATTTGAGATTTTTTACTTGAAGGCTTTTTCCTATCACTTTTAGCAGTATTTGGTTTTATTTCACTTGTCTTTTGTGTCGTTGGATCAATATTCAATTTCTCATTGTTACTTTCATGTTCAATTATAGGTACTTTCTCGATTTCTTTATCTATCACCTTTTTATTTGATTTTTCTACTCCAGATTTTACGTCCTTTACTGGATTTGGTAAAAATAAGTCTATTGGAATAAATTCTGGCTTTGTTTCTGTCTTCTCTTTATCAATTAGTTGTGATAATATAACTTTTTCAGGTTTTCTTGAAATCGAAGCCAAAGTTTTATTCAGGTTCTTTTTATTTTTTACGTTATTCTCTGCTTTAGACGTTGGCGTTAAATTAATATTAATTTTAGTTTTATCTACATTTGATGGTATCGTTTTAGGTTTTACAGTTGATATTCTTATTGGTTCGATTTCTTCTTTTGATTTATCGATTTCTTCAATTATATGACTATGTGTGGTCGAGCGTGTCGAACGTAGGTGTGGTTTTTTAATGAATTTATATCTCCTATCATATTTTGGATCATATCTGAAAAACTGAATAAATGATTTAGTTTACTTATTATTTTTTTATGACTTAATTAAACTTGATAACTTACCTTTTCACCTGCACAAATTTGATACAGAAGGAGCAACATTACACACAACAACAATTTTAATAAATCCATATTTAAGGTACTCCATTAAGCTAATTTAGACGTGCACATTCTAGAAAGAACCTAAAACTGTACAACGTTATAACTTAATGTTTATAAAACAGGTGATTTTAATCAAAATTGATCTGCAACGGTCTCGTTGTTTTTATACATAGAACTCATATCAGCAGAACATATAAGAGACCAAATCTTGCATTAAATTTAGTTAGAATAACATTTATATCAATAGTAAGGTTTCTTGCAACTTTAGTCTTTCGACGGTTTTTAATATGAATTTATCAAACATTACAGGATTATTTTCTAATATTTTACAGGCGTTGCACTGGTTTGGCATAAAGATGCGGATTCATCCCCATCGTGATCGAGTTTTTCTATTCATTAATATGTATCATTATCTTTTATCAGTTTTTTGTGCAAAATGATACAGTCTCGTATTTAAACAACGAATAAATTTTGAACAATATTAAGCATAGAATGCTTATATATCCTATTGCTTGCGAAATTTAATGATGAAAATATTTTTGCGAAATTATTTTTATATAACTAAATATAGCGACTATTTGTTAATTTTACTGGTCAGGTTAATCAATAAAACATCGATTTTCAATCAAAACTTATTATGATTAATTAAATCATACACAGTCTCATACAAGCTCTGAAGTACTGGATACAATTCGATGGCTGCGCTTGTGCCAAGTACTATGAAGGTAAATAATCGACTGATTGCTCTCACAAGATCCAGAGTAGTGGTCAGGGGAAAGGATTTACGGAGCGATTGGTAGTATGTTTCTCTTGGTGGTAGTACCTGGAAAATGTAATATTTAAAAGTATTAAGTAGTTTGTAGTATAGGGGATATAAAGGATTTGGTATTTTATTGTGTATGTTACATTATTGTTACATGTTACATTATTTAATTTTAAATCTTTATTTGGAATAAAACAGAAGAACAGTAAGAAATCATAAAGAACAACTTAATCAATGTAAAGGCCAGGTAAAAAATATAATCAATGAGTCTGTAGTTTGTTTTTCGGGTATGTAACTTAAAAATGTGTAGATATGTCTGTAACGAATGAACCGATTTAAATACAGTTTCGTAAAATAATGACGAGATTATTTTTCTTAGACAAAATGTATCTTTAATAAATTTCAAAGAAACTATCAACAGCCCTTTTACTTCAATAGGTATCAATATTTTTCCCTACCTGAAAAACTACACCGGGTTCTATTTTAGATGGCATGGCATTTATTTGTGATTTTGGGTATGGCTGCAATAGTAATATGTAATTTGACAAACATACAAATACCTACTGTGTAAATACTTACAACAAATTATTTATTACAGATATTTTTTTCTAACTTATATGCTATTATAATTGCTATTTTCAAACATGATCTATCTAAATTGATTCACTTTTCTTACCTATAAGTAATTATTATAATATGAAACTGAAGAGTTCTTTTGAACGCGCTGATCTCAGGAACTACGAGACCGATTTCGAACCGATTTTATATAGGCTATAATGTTCAACAAGCGAAGTTGAAAGCAAAATTAATAAATTGAACAAGTAATAATAAAAGCATACCTTTTCGGAAAATCCCTCATTCTTAACATCAGCGTGGATTGGTTGAACATTATTCGTGACAATATCAAGAGAGCCTACAGCGTCACGTCGTCGTCTACTGCTTTTTGGAAACTGCATCAAAATAAATTCATGAAAAATTACATAGGGTTATAATTAAATATGTTGATACATGTTTTCATTTTCTGTATGTGAGACGTGAATGTTTGTATAAGATAATAAATGAATATGCAAATAAATAATGCATTACACGTAACATATTTAAAAAAAGTCTCATTTTCAAACAGGATAATTTCATTTTCTAATAAAGGAAAATCCTATTCCTTTGGTTATTTAAATTTAACTTTATCTTTACTTTTGTTTAATTTTATCAAATTTAATCAATCTGTATAGCTGAGAAAAAGGAAAGTGTTAGTGACATATCACACTAGCGGATTGCGAGCGGTTTCAAAGCGGAGCGGGTGCGCAACGAATACGTTGCGGGCGCGCAACGAACACGCCGCGGTTGCGCAGCGAATTCGTTGCGGACGCGTCATTTTGTATACTCTCGCACAAAAGCCAGCCCTTCCGCCTTGCCTAACTTCCATTCAATATTTCCATCGTTTCTGTAGCACTCAATTTTTTAACCGTACTGTGGAAATGCACTTACTTAACAGTTAACTAAAGATGTAATAACAACTGGAGTTGTTAAAAAAAGGTGCTATAAAATTGAATTACTAGGACTTTTAGAATGTACCATACATTCCAAAAGTATGTAACGACTGACCAGTATAATCTCTCCCATAGCAACGTATGTTATAAAGAGATTTTGTGAACCTAATTATGAGCAAAGTGATAGTGAGTTGCTGGTTGCTTGATAAAATTTTCTATTCACTGCTATTTATCTAATAATAAGATAGCCCTGTTTTAGTTAAGGAGCTTTAACATTTATTTCACTAATGAACTTTCTTAATGAGCAATTAAGTTATCTGATTGCATTTCGACCAAGATTTAATAGATAAAACAATACCCTAAACATTAACATGTTATGAAACTCGTAAAAAATAATGATCTCATAATTATTATACTATCACAAGTTATAAGTAACAACCAGCACGGATTCCATTTTGTTAATGAGTGTACATGACTGCGACGTTAAACGTTGCGCATCTGCCACGCGTCCGCAACGAATTCGCTGCGCAACCGCAACGTATTCGTTGCGCACCCGCTCCGCTTTGAAACCGCTCGCAATCCGCTAGTGTGATATGTCACTTATTTCTTCGCGACATGTTATAAATTATAATAATTATAACTTATAATTATTAATATTCAAGAATAAAATGCAATACAATAAAAATGATTCAGTACTGATTTGTTTCCTACTGTATTTAATGTTAGTTCTTTTCAATATGATTTTAAAAGCTTTCTATTACCATGTTTATCACAAATACTGTAAATACAGTACACAATCAAAAACTATTTTTATTTATTTATAAATCTTTATAAAAACATACCTTATATTGTGTGGAAATAAAAGAAAAACTGGATACCAAAAACACAATACAAAACCAATTCATGTTTACAAATGATTTATTTTATATAACCTATAAAATGTTTAATATTTTCGATAAATTGAGGTTGGGGAATAAATTCAGAACATAACATATGTTTTCAAGTCGAAAGGATGATTAAATTATTGATTTTAATAACTTCTTTATTTTTTGTGGACGCACATAATGATGTAAGTAATAAATTATAATTATAATAAAGTTTTGTTTATGTTTTGTTTTATAAAAACAAAAGACATAATTTCTTGTAAGTACCTACCTCAAAACCTAAATCATGACTGAAAAATTATATATTAAATAGCATGACTATGAAAACCATCATTTTGACCGCCTCCTTTGTACAGTGGTTGACGCGTGAGCGTAGAACCTAGGGGTCCGTGGTTCGATTCCCGGTGAAGACGAAGAAAAAAAATGTCTCGGTCTGGCAGGACACAGAAGGCTGATCACCTACTTGTCCCTAAAGAAAATCGATCAGTGAAACAGTTGTATGGATAATGCATCTGCCCCTTACCCCACTTGGGGACATGGGACTTCACTTATGAAAACTATCCATAATTATACCTACCTAATATTATGTTGATAAAAAGAACTTATGATAAAATACATTTAAAAACTTATACATAATAATTTTCGTAATTTAATTTTAGAAAATTCAGAATGAAGCAGATTTGCAATCAGCGCTAATGCCACAAGAATTAAATCCAGAATTTGTTCCAGATAAAGTAAGTATTTTAATAATAATTAAATGGAAGTAAGGAAATTTTATAAATGTTACTCATTTTGAACACCTATCGATAGCCTTCCTCGCTAAATGCTATCTAACACCGAAATAATTTTTCAAATCGGACTAGTACTTCCTGAGATTAGCGCATTAAAACGAATAAGCTCTTCAGCTTTATTATTATAGATTTACTAACCGATTTCTTTCGGATATTATATGTCAAAAAATGAACAATTTCACATGCTTATTAAAACATATTATCGTAAATACAACCATATTATATACCCTTATTTCAGGATGGTCCTCTCCGTGCAATATTTCCAATCAGACAGCGACGTGACGTATACGACACGACATCGCTATACGACACGACGTCGCAAGTGAGGTCGTACAGTCGTGTCGTTGCAAGCGTGGTGTTGGCTATATCAACAATTGTTGAAATTGTTGTTTATATATTGGAAACTTATTGGCTTATTTAATTAAAAAAATAGATGACATATTCATTTATAGACCCTTATTTGTTATCTACTAGCTGTGCTCTGGTGTTTTACCGGCATTGCTCTGCTCCTATTGGTTTTAGCGTGATGATAATTATAGATCCTATGGCCTTCCTGGATAAATGGACTATCTAACAGTGAAATAGGTTCAAGTCGGACCCGGTTCTTGAGATTAGCGCCAACAAACAAACAAACTCTTCAGCTTTATAATATTGGTATAGATTAGCGAGGCGTTAATTAATTCTTGCTCGTCTCATTCCTATGGTATTTGGGCTATATAATATTCCATCAAAATTGGTCCATAATTAGGTATAAGTTAGGAAAATATCGTAAGAAAATTACACAATATAATCCACAAAAAATAAGTTTATAACGGTGCATTTACATCAATCGAGCGAATGCTCATTTTAACCCCACTATATCACATTATTTTACTGTAAAAAGGCGTAGAGCATTATTTCGTTGTTCTTAAGACGTTCAAAAAGATTCTATGATATGTTCTAATATTGAACAACACTGAATACGAGTTTTCGTTTACACTAAAAGATCACGAAATAATGCTCTTACTCTGGCTGTAGCTCTATGTCCGCTTATTGTAGCTCTTTATGCTTTTATCTTTAAAATTACGCAACAGATTTTGATATAGTTTTTGTAAATATATAGTGAGAATTTATTAGGTTCTAGACATAGTAAGTGAAGCCGCGGGCAGAAAGCTATACAAGGCAGAATGTAGAGGCTCTGCTGTTTTTCCTTGTTCTTTTTTTTTTTGGCAGAACTATAGTTAGTGTCGCAATTCTGGGAAAATATAATAGAAATAATTCCTTTTAAACTCACAACCGTTAATCAATTGAACCCAATTTAATAACCACAAATACGCGTAAACTTTAATCAGTGGTTACGGCTATCAAACGGTCCATATAAATGGGCGGACATCTTGGCAACAGCAGCAGCAAAATGAAGTGGCTTGTGTTGTTGTGTGCTGTTCTTGCATTGCTGATCCCTGCTTTGGTAAGGGTTTTTATTTATTTTTATTATTAGGAATACAGGAATTGTATGAAAATCCTTTAAAACTCGACTCGACTCAGCTCCGGTCGGGTAGACAATTTTCGTATATTTTTAGGTACTTTTTTTACAAAAAAAGTAAAACTTCAAATCCGTTATAGCGTTTTCGAGTTGTAAGTTAACTAAAGGTAGCAACTTTCTTATATGTAAGTAGTTAAATATTTTGTAGTGATTTTCTATTTATTGTCACCTGTCATAAATTGGTGAAGAGAAAAAATTTGAAGTAACGTTTATGAACTAAAATCTAAAAAGTTTATTGTGTCTACGTCTAATAACGTTTTATATTAATATCAAGATTAATATTAATATCACAAATCCTTGTTCCAAAAAATTCTTTTTAGAAGTTTTTGATTCAATAACAATAACTGTATAGGTTTTATTGAAATCCTTCCGCATGTTTGCAGTCCCTCAAAATAATTTACGTGATTCCCTTAACTTCATTATAATAATAAACAACATACCAAGATATTCATGTTTTGAGACGAGGAAAACAATAATCCATACCTACTAATATTATAAATGCGAAAGTAACTCTGTCTGTCTGTCTGTTACTCAATCACGCTTAAACTACTGAACCAATTTGCATGAAATTTGGTATGGAGATATTTTGATACCCGAGAAAGGACATAGGCTACCTTTTATTGCGTAATATGTACCACGGGCAAAGCCGGGGCGGACCACTAGTAGGAAATAATAATAAAAATACCTGTTCAAGCTACTCGCAAATATCTCGGCGAAGTTTAATTAAAATCATAACTACGCGTCAAGGCAGGCAGTTCCCGTTATAAATTAAACTATGTACCAAGATATTTCTCTGACGTTTTCTATGTAATTATAATAATAACCAGAAAATTTGGTCAATTTGTAACTATAATATGTATATAAGTTTGAAAACAACCTTTGTTGAATAGGTAATGAACCAAATTTATTGTTTAATTTGATGATAATTAGTAGATATTATATTTACAAAGATTACAAAGAAATATTATTTTCCGTACGAATATGAAAGATCAATCGACATGTCCACGAATCAAAATTTCAACGACAATTAACATCTAGGTACCGCATTATCTTTCATTGTCTGAACACAGCCTTTTTATTAATACATATATTATAATAAATACGGATGTGTGTTAGTTTGTCTTTTCTTCTCGTCGAAATAGAGCGATCTAAAGATATATTTTTTTTTATCTATCTATAGATATTAAGGAGGCTAGAGCGTGACATAGACTACTTTTGAGACAGAAAGCTAGTTGATACATTCTTTTCTATTCTTTAAAAAAATATATTTATTACATTTTAATGTAACAACAAAATATCAAATTCAAGAAAGCTAGCATTAATTATTGACGATGTAGTAACATGTAATTCTAAATTCCAGGGAGACCAGCCAGCAGGATTCGTTGACTACACTGGGAGGTATGCTGAACTGGCTTCACCTGTACCTTCAAACGTGAATGTAGACGATCTGGTAGCGAGTCTCCGGGCCGCCAGCAACCATGCCTGATAACTGACCGACTTTATCCCACTAAATATTTGATTTGGATCAAAAACTATGTATGCTTTGTAGGTTAAAATTGTTTATTTATTAAAGTGTGAAGCGTGCTTTTGTCATATGTGTTGTGTTTTATTTGATTCCTTGGGATAACATCGGTAATTGAGAATATAATTCGGTTGTATTTTTATGGGTGTATTTCTAAATTCAATCGTTTATTGTTTTATCCAGATTTGAAAATATATCCGTGAAATTATAAACATAAATGCTCATAAGGACTAAGGTATTTGTTAACATCATATCATACATATATCTATTGTATTTATCTTGTTATTTTGATAAATAAATAAAATAATAAATATTATAGGACATTATTACACAAATCGACCTAGTCCCACAGTAAGCTCAATTAAGGCTTGTGTTGTGGGTACTAGGCGACGATAAATATAAAATTTAATAAATACATATATAGATAATAACACCCAGACCCAAGAACAAATAATTGAGTTCATCACACAAATTTTTGCTCTGACCGGGGATCGAACCCGGGACCGTCGGCTCAGTAGGCAGTAACTTTACCACTGCGCCAACCGCGTCGTCATAATATTATATTATTGTCCTTTGAGGCTACCTTATTATAAAAAAATATAAAGTACCATGTTAAATTATTAAATTGTGTGAAAATTCATACAAAATCACATAATAGCTTTTAATTATCTTTTAGCTGAGCAAAACCGTTGACTAAAGCTAGTTAATCAAGTGATATATTTGCGTCGAGAAGGGAAAAGTCTTTCGTAAATAAGGTTGATGTCAGACGGGTGCGGCCGTGGTGCGTCCCTCCTCGCACCTCTGCCGATAGGAATATAGTCGTATGGCACCTGAAATATATTATTTTTATTATTATTTGGTAATTATTATACTGGATTTATGTTGAAATAGGATAATGCAAAGTTCTGTTTGAATTCTATCGATTGGATCACAAATTTTGTTCTGCGTAGGGATCGTTGAGTGACCTACTATAATTATAAAAGTTTGGTTAAAAATAAAGCTTTTCAAACACAAATTGAAAATGCCTGTATACAGTGTACAGTATTATTTCATGAACATTGAAATATTATATTAAGCGCTATCTCCTTAAAATTTACAAATAAAATTCAAGAATAAATATAGGTAGAGTCCCGAGAACACACCTAAGATATTTCAGTTCTGCATTTGCCAACGACTGATTTTCACGAACCTTGATGATTTGATTTTAACATTGCAGTTTACTCTATTTCTATTTAGAAAGGCAATAATTAAAAGAAGAGAAAAGTGTATTTTCCTATTTATAACAAAAAGGTTCTCCATAAAATATCCTATTACTCATATCAACATCATATATTATAATATCTCTACGCGGAAACGCATCAAAAGGACACAATAGGACAGAGAATCGATCGGCGCTACAGGTGTGGAATTCTGCTCTATATACTGTTCAGAACCTCCATTTTGTGTTTATTATAAAGGAAGTTATATGGATTTTATATACGTTTTTGCCCTTTCACGGAGAAATAACTGATAGGGAAGATAGAGCATCCTATACTTATTTATTACGCGAGTGAAGGCATATTTTTTTGCTTCTTTTTTATAATGAATATTATGCCTAGGAGAGATCGCTTTTACTTACCAATTACCATACCTATTCTTTATGGTGAAGAATATACCAAGTATTTTTAATTTCATTTTTTCTTTACTAAAAGGAAATGTTATGATTTCGTTTTTTTAAAACTGAAGTAAAGTTTGTTATTTACTTTCATAAAAAACTACGTTCCTGCAAGCTAATTTTTATTTATTTTATTTTATAACATTTATTTCAGGTAACAGACTACGTAGGTAATGTCTACGTAGATAATGAATAAACTAAATAAAAATGACTTCAAATACCAGAACATATTTACCTGCGCCACCACGCTCACAAACGCCACGATCAAAATAATCGTACAAATAATTTTCATAGCCGTCCACTTTTATGATCCGATGTTGAATAACTCCGCAAACTTCCTCCTAATTGAATTTCGCAATTTTGAAGCAATTATATTTAAACCAATTAACTTAGAGCAATTGAGTCAGACGGTAACCTTTGAGACTGTAATGTTAATGTTATCAAAATATTATTGTAGTCACAACTCACAATTAGCGGTTATTATACGTAATTTCATAAAGATTAAATTTCAACATTTTGTGTTCTATGTTATTACATAAGTCTGAAAGAAGATTGGAGATAGATTGTCTATTATTCTGATGTCCGCTTGAAGACTATTCGTATTCCACTGTTCGTATCACGATGAATCCATTCGAGAGAACTGCAAAAAATAACAAAAACACTCGAAGTATTTGGAAGGATTTTAAGTAGAAGTAGAAAACTTAGCAATAAACTTATAAGACGTATAAGAATATACTTATACTGATTATTTATATTATAAAACTGAAGAGTATAATTTGTTTGTTTGAATGCGCTAATTTCAGGAACTACTGTACCGATATCAAATTATTTCACTGTTGGATATGTACGTGATGCCTGAGTGATATAGATTATAGACTATTTAAGTACCGCGGGCGAAGCCGGTGTGATCCTTATTCTGACACTAGCTGTTCCCCGAGGTTTCACCCGCATTGATCCGCTTCTGTATGGTCTTAGCGTGAGTATAAATAGCCTAAAGGCTAAAGCCTTCCAAGATAAATGGGCTATCTAACACCGAAAGAATTGTTCAAATCGGACCAGTAGTTCCCGAGATTAGCGTGTTCAAACAAACAAACAAACTCTTCAGCTTTATAATATTAGTATAGATTTAACAGGGACATAGGCACTTAAACATTCACAACCCAAAATAATAAGTTTAATCCTGAATCGAGTTACCAAAATGATTTCGGAATCCAACATTTCACTGGAGGAAAATAACCTTCCACAATTAATCAATGGGCAATATTGCAGAAGTCCCAAATTAGGCAAGGAAAACTTATTCTTTTAAAGTACGTGATAATTACAGAAATACTTTGTAACATTTTAACGACCCTTGGCTGTAGCACCAAAATATGATAATTTAAGTGTGAACTAGGTATTTTCACTACATAGGTATTATTTTTTAATAATTAATTTCAACACGAGCGTGCTTTGCGTTTATGAACATATTTTTAAACATATGCATGATATTATTTTTAATGCTAGCTCATTGACGTACATACTAATACATATTAAAATATTATGTGCATACTTTGTGTAACTTACTTACTTACAAAAGTAGTAAGTTTACTTAATACACAACCTTCATCGTTTCGTACAGCACATTGAATTTAGGTAGGTATAGGTAACAGCATTATTTTTTTCTGAGATCGACAGATAGGCATACCTATTAAATATTAACGCCTTTCAAAGTAGGTACGTACTACTTATATATACTATTACTAACTACTTTTACTACCCGCTATTAGTAAGTAGTAGGTATTATTATTTATACATTGACAAAATGTGATGACAATACAAAATTACCTTTAACGTTGCAAGATTACATCAATACACATTAAATTGTTTTATTTAAATTTCATCACATGGCAATAGTCATCAAAACAGTATGGCATTGTAAAAATCTCGTTAAACGTACATTCAAACTTTATATCTCGATCGAACTCCGGTTGTAAACTAAAAAATGTGACTACCACAGTCTCTGAAATGGGTTTTGTGTTGACATTGGTCGTACTGTCCCTTTATCCTTTTATTTTTATGGCTGCTGTAAGTGTATTGCTTATTTTAATAGGAAATAATTCATTAGTAACATGACGGAAAGGGTGAATAAAGCTGGCGTTAGCAAATACTAAATCTATTTAATATGGTAAAAAATTTTGCAGCATTCCCTTCAGAATATGTATACCTATTATAGAAGATATATATGCACTACGTATTTTTAGACGGATCGTTTTATCTAAATAACGAAAGTAATAAATTTATGAATAACACAAAAGTACATCGTAAGACTCTACAATCTACATATCTAATTTCCAAATTCTAATACTGCTTTACTCCTACTACTTAGGTAATATGGTTTCATTCAATAAGATTAGGTTGGTAGTATGATTATAATATCACGTAGGTAAATACATATCTATAGATCCTCTGTGATGTAATTATCAGGACAAAAAAACGTTCAGCAATTTACTAAAGCTTTTCGGACTTCACAGGACAATTTATTGCCTTGATTATAATATGCTAATTCTTTTCCGGGATGGCGAATAAATTTATGTTTGTTTTTTCGATTACATCAGGCTCATTAATCTTAATTTAATTTTAAATTGCAGCCACAACAACCAGAAATAAACGATCAATATGAAGTATCGCAAAAATCAGACACAATAAGCCTACCAAATTTTTACCTATCTGAAGAAGTAAAAATTTCCAAAGATAAAAGGCTTGAGCAAAATTTACAACCTATAAAACCTACATTGAAGATAACCTATCAGATATTTCATATTCTGACCGCACCAATCGGAAAACTTCTAACGGAACCCAAAGTTCTGATGGTTTTGAAGAATATTGGTACATGTATAGTTAATGGAGTGATGGAGATTATTTCTTATTACTTCCCTGCTCCTCTTATGCCTTTAATAGCGACTGCAGCAGGCATGTTGATACCTTTTGAACCCGTAGTGACGTTACGACGAAGAATGCCTGTCACCAGTTACAGAAGAGCTATAAAAACTGCTGTAAATAGCTTTTTGGATACCTTTGGTTCATATAAAGTGCATGATTTTGATGACGATCCTTATATGACTAGGCGGTTTAATAGAAGATTTTTAAACGGAGTATCGGAAGAGAAACGTAAACAGTAAAATTGTTTAAACATTGCTTTGCAAATTTCATTCTGGATTTGTTAGTAATATTATTGTATTCTGAATATTATTGTCGTTCTTATAATTAGTAATTAATTGGTTTGTAAACAATGGTGTATGAAAAATCAATTATAAAACTTGTTTTAATTAAATTGGGTGTTACATTTCACATCAATTGAATTTTTGATTCATGTTTCTTTTTCAATAATGAATGAAATGTGTACTTATACATTACATACTTATATCATCTTTAATATTACATATTATTTATTTATTTATTACAGAAGACAGTTAAGCCCTACTATATCTTTACAGTAGTGTTTAATTACCTTATTAACTATAACTGTACATTTAAAAAATTAAAACAATGATATTATGTACAATTACTTTAGACGCAATCAATTTCGTGTGTTATTCGACATCTAAATCAACATTAGCCATCATAGTCATTGTTCCGAAGAATGGACAGAAAAACGTAGTTTTCACAAAAGTTCCTCTTCCCTCTCTCAAAGGTTTTGGCGTTATATTAGCTATAAATACTCTTTCAAACGGTTTTTTCTTACGATTTGGCTGTTTACGCTTAGGACCAATTCTTTTGACTTCTGTAGCATTGACTTTTTTATCTGTGCTGTTTTGTAAATTTTTTCTTAAATTTGGAGAATATTCAATACCTTGCCAGTAATGTCGGAAGCCATTTTTGTCCATAAAGACTCTTTTAGTGGGAAAGTTGATGTTAGAACGTTTTTGAATGACATCCTTGAAATGATCTCTGACTATATGAATGGTCGGTTTTAGAACGTTGTATTTCTCGTTTTTGAACGTAATTTCTGATATTTTCTGTAAATCTATGTGTTCGGGAAATTGACAGACTATTGGTTGGTACTGAAATAAATATTTTTCAAATAAAATAGGAAAAGAAGATCGAATAATCGAAATAAATAATGAATATTAATTTTTCCTATACTTAGTAATTAATTTAAATTAACGATGATTCCAAAAATGTCAAGCAATATCTACTAACCTATTTTGATTAGTGTAAGTTTGTATCTTGTAGATAAATCGTTGTAACTCGATATTTTTTATATATCCGATAAGAATACTTACTAAGAAAAAAATGTGTGCGTGTACTATAGTGTACACACGTAAGAAGTGAAACTTCTTTATGACCTTATTTTTCAAAAAAATAATTTACTATATGCAACTTTACAGAAATACGTCGAATCACGCGTGGAGATGGCGCGTAACAGAAAAATGTCACGCGTAACGAAAAAATGTTACACTAAATTTTTTTCCAACCCCGATAAAGAAATTTCACTTCAATAAATTTATTAAAAAATGCGATATTGCAAGCAGATCGAATATCACCTATAATAAAATTAATTAATTAATTTCTATACTTACGTAGATATATAAAACACACAAGGTAATAAAAATAGCCATGACGAAGCGAATAGAAATCGATTGAGCAGGCTTTGTGATTATTTTGATATTAACTTGTATGATTCAAGCTAAGAATTATGACTGTAATGAAAATGGCTGATTGTATTTTCGCAAAATTAGAATTTAGTATTCAATTAATTGAAATTCAAAATAAGAGCGTGCTGTGTATGTCAGAAGTGAAACTTCTTTGGCAGGATTCAAAGATACCAAAATCGTCACCTTAATCCATGACAATACCGTCATGCCATGACGCAACCTTAAATTTTACTCTCAACGCGAATGTTTGAACGTTCATTCATAAAATACAAAGCCTCACACTTCCCCACTATGTCTCTGTCTGTCTGTCTGTCTGTTACGCTTTCCCGCTTAGACCTCACAACCGATTTTGATGAAATTTGGCACAGACAATCTTTAGACCCTGAGAAATAACATAGGCTACCTTTTATCAGAACACCACGCGGGCAACGCCGCGGGCGGAAGCTAGTTTAATATAAAAGTGAGAACCGATCACAACAATATAACATGCTTGCAAGTTGCTTTGTAATATAAAGCAATAGTTCAACATTTTCTGGATATTACCGTTGGGTAGGGTGAAAAATAAAAGACGGTCATTTCGATCGAATAATAATAATTTATTAATTACCAAGTCATAATAGTTTGGTTGCTAGAAAAAATAATAAAAAAAATATCTAAAAAGGCATTTATTAATGTAGTCATTTAATACAATACGTGCAAATTTCTTATCATGCGTCTATTAAATTAAAAATACATTAATTTAAAGGCATCTATACACTCAATGAAACAGTTTATATTTACCAAGATAATTTTATATTCATAAGTGTATACACAGCCTAATTGCGACAGGTTACCGAAATAAGTTACTCAATATATTAATTTAAGATGTCTTGACTTTAAAATCATTGTTTTTATGAAAATTAGGCCTTTCATAGGTGGAATAAATGAAAAATAGGCCTTTTTAAGGTACGTAATAAAAGAGTAACTTAACGGTACCTGACAGCTACGAATTTTGTTACATTTTAAAGGAAATATGCAGTTTATTTTGACTAGTTATGGTGGATATGTCACTTCAATACCTAAGTCAGTGGGTAAGAACTACGCTATTTTAATTACAATAAGAATTACAATTACATTTGCTAGTTTAGAATATCCGAATATTACCAGATATAAATAACCCTTTAAGTAAATGTTTTTTAGAAAACATTTTTTATCTGTGGCCTAGACTAGTGCGCTGTCAAAACGCTGATGACGTTTCGATTTTTTTTTATTTGAAATTGTTTTTAACGTACCATAATTATTAATTCGAAGAGTCCGTAAATAGTATGATAATTATCTATATTGTCATTCATAATGCTTTTTATACCATGTTTTTTATGCAAAATTTTAGGTTATGTTTATTCAATATTTATGGAAAAGAATGAGTTGTGTAAAACAGATTTTTGTATCAAATTAAACATTTAAAAAAGTACTTTTGCTTATTAGCTCAAATCTGATATTTTAAATAACGTTTGGCAGCGTAAAAATTAAAATTCAGTCCTTACACAAAAAATTGCACCTCGATAGACTTATTTAGAATTTTTATAAGATCATGTTTAAGCTCTTAGTAAAAAAAATTGTCAAGTAAAAAATTGCGAATATCTTCGAGAGAATTATAAAAAATATTTACATGGATCTTGGATTGCTGGAATAGATTCGAAGTAATTTTCACTGGTCGTGTATAATAACATGAGATTGTATTTACAAATTGTATTTCTTAAGATTCACTCCAAATCTGATGATATTTTACATGTACAGTAAAATTGTATTGTCAATATTAATGATATGCTATCAAATAAAAAGTTTTTAGAAACATATAAAAACGTCTATGATATTTTGTAATTGTAATCGGATAAAGCGTATTACTTTTTCAACAAGATGATATTATAATATCATCGAGAGATCTTTTTATTTAGGTACATATTTTATTAAAAAATATCTAGAATCCTAGCTAGATGGTTTATTTAAAATAACTATCATTAACGAGATGTATTATAAAAAATAAAAATAAATAAATAAATTGAAATTTATTCTGTAGTCTATGAATCGAATCCATTCCAGCAAGCCCATAGACAATTAATCTAATCATATTGCAGTATCATAAGTCAAAGTGTCAAAATTTATTACAAAAATTATTAATTATGAAAAATATAATCTATGTGAACAGCTAAATACGATAGCTATCATATGAAAATATATTTACTTATACTATTATTGTATAGATACAATACTGAGAATGGAAAATCTAAATTAAAATGGAAGCGAAATAAATATAAATTAGCTAATTTATACTGTAATACTTAATATTTAGGGTTCATATTTGTTTGAGCCTCATTGGCTGGGCAATTTTGAATTGCCTTCGTCTTGTTCGAAGATATTTTATAAGTGTTTTCAATTGAATATTAAAAATCAGCTTTAATATTTTATGATATAATTATATGCGTGAAATGTCATTTTGACAGTTCATATCCTAAAAAGTTTTTTTTTGTGATGATATTCCCATTGTAGTAATAATTTTTGATACAATTGAAATAATGTTCTTCATTTACAAAATAAACAAAATCTTCGTCACAGAAGTCAACATTACTTACAATAATTATGATCATAGATGTTCTTATTACGTCCTTATTAGATTTGTAGTATCAAACATATTAATAATATCCTTACTAGGAAATAATCTGAATCATTATGAAAATGAAGTAACATTACAATAATATTATTATATCAAAAACATGTATTATAGTAAATTTAACTTATTTTACACACCGATATTACTAACTTAATTTTTATAAGATTTCAACAAGTTAATTTCAAAATTAATCAGTTTATTTTCCAATATCTAATATTATCTTATATTTCAACATTGTAGCTTCAGGTATTTATCATATATATATAAAGCTACACTACCACTGACTCACTGACTGACATCGGTTTTCTCGGAAACTACGCGGAAAGTGGGGGGGATAATTATGTGATTGTGTAGAGGTGCGCCGAGTGAGCAGAGGAAAAATATAGCGATCTCGATCATCTTCGAAAACCAAGTGGACCCCTGGAGGTGCGCAAAAACGGTGGTACCTGGAGGGGGGGTGTCTGAACAAAAAATGCTCGGAACTGGTGGCGATTACCAGGGGAGGTGGAAAAATGGGGATTTTCGCGAAAACAAGATGGCCGCCGTACTTTGCCAAAATCGCCGTTTATGAATCCTTACGCCTCAAATTTGGCACACGTGCTCTGTGCGAGCCGGCGAATCGATCGGTGTCCCGTTCGAGTGCCTCCGGGCCCCCGTTTCTGACTTTCATACATTGGAAAATCTAACGGCCCGCGAAAACGGTGCGAGTTGGGTGGGGGGTCCCGGAACTAAAAATGATCACCACCCTGGGACGCTACCAGGGAGCCATAGTGGGACGCTCGATTTTGGAATTTTTCCATTTTTGGCGCAAACATAAAAACGTAAATTTAGACGAGGTGGCGCAACGCGGAAACACACTCACACCATGTTTGTACTCGCCCAGCTCCCAGGATATCCAGAAAAATACGAAATCTTAAACTTTCCTTCATCTCGCGAAGACGGTCAACGGCCCGCGCAAACGGTAGCAACTGCATCTGGGGTGCTCGAACTAAACTTGGAGTAGACCTCGAGCAATTACCACAGATAGTGAAAAAAATTCAAAATGGCGGAAAAAATGGCCGCCGCCATACAAATGCTAAAATGGCCATCGCTGGTCGGATAGCGCTGAAACTTGGCACAGGGGCTTTAATCGAGCTGCACATTAAGTTGGCATACTCATAATCGAGTTTTCACTGCTGGTTTCCGAGTTTCATACAACGCGAAATTCGACGGCTCTCCGAAACGAAGCCAGATAGGTGAGGGGTGTGGAACTAAAAAATGATCAGAAACATGGAGCGCTACCAGGGCAATCGAGAAATTTCAAATTGGACGCAATTTTTTTTTCAAAAATGACCAATTTTTCAAAGCAAGATGGTGGCGCCGGTTACTTTACGATCGGTCTGAAAATTGATTTATGTGCTCTAATCGGCCAAATTTACAAAACTGCATACTCAGAATTTCTCTCCGACCCTCGGTTTCCATTTTCCATACATCACGAAATTCAACGGCTCTCTGAACCGGTGGCAGGTAGGTCGGGGTCGCCGAAGCAAAAAATGCTTCGAAACCTGGTCCGCTTCCAGGCATATAAAAATTTTTGGTAAAAAGCGAAATTTTTTTTTCGAAAATTTTGTATGGAAATTTCCATAGTAGGAAGGGTAATTGAATAGCAACGGCAAAAGACGGCGCCGCGGGCTGCTTGCTGCCCGCGCACCGCGCAACCTCGAAGGTCGACAGCCTCCCGGAGTAGAAAATATTTATTAACTTTTGAACTACCGCACGAGCCAAGCGAGCGAAGCGAGCGAATCACGGCAGCGGCTGGCGTAAATATTCAAATAGGTAGCGAGGAGCGAAGCGATGAGCGAGTTAGGTTAACTTTTGAACTACCGCACTAGCCAAGCGAGCGAAGCGAGCAAGTCACGTCAGCGGCCTGCGTAAATATTCAAAGAAGTAGCGAGGAGCGAAGCGACGAGCGAATTAGGTTAACTTTTGAACTACCGCACTAGCCAAGCGAGCGAAGCGAGCAAGTCACGTCAGCGGCCGGCGTAAATATTCAAAGAAGTAGCGAGGAGCGAAGCGACGAGCCAGTTAGGTTAACTTTTGAACTACCGCACTAGCCAAGCGAGCGAAGCGAGCAAGTCACGTCAGCGGCCGGCGTAAATATTCAAATAGGTAGGCGAGGAGCGAAGCGACGAGCGTGTTAAGTAAACTCTTTAACAGTTTATTATGAAAAGTTACTGCCCGCTATCGATTAGACACCTCAAAATGATGAAATTCGGGGATCACGTTTCAAGAATTTAAATTTTGGTAAAAAGCGAAATTTTTTTTTCGAAAATTTTGTATGGAAATTTCCATAGTAGGAAGGGTAATAGGAATATAGCAACGGAAAAAGATGGCACCGCGGGCTGCTTGCTGCCCGCGCACCGCGCAACCTCGAAGGTCGACAGCCTCCCGGAGTAGAAAATATTTATTAACTTTTGAACTACCGCACGAGCCAAGCGAGCGAAGCGAGCGAATCACGGCAGCGGCTGGCGTAAATATTCAAATTGGTAGCGAGGAGCGAAGCGACGAGCGAGTTAGGTTAACTTTTGAACTACCGCACTAGCCAAGCGAGCGAAGCGAGCAAGTCACGTCAGCGGCCGGCGTAAATATTCAAAGAAGTAGCGAGGAGCGAAGCGACGAGCGAATTAGGTTAACTTTTAAACTACTGTACTAGCCAAGCGAGCGAAGCGAGCAAGTCACGTCCGCAGCCGGCGTAAATATTCAAAGAAGTAGCGAGGAGCGAAGCGACGAGCGAGTTAGGTTAACTTTTGAACTACCGCACTAGCCAAGCGAGCGAAGCGAGCCAGTCACGTCATCGGCCGGCGTAAATATTCAAAGAAGTAGCGAGGAGCGAAGCGACGAGCGAGTTAGGTTAACTTTTGAACTACCGCACTAGCCAAGCGAGCGAAGCGAGCAATTCACGTCAGCGGCCGGCGTAAATATTCAAATAGGTAGCGAGGAGCGAAGCGACGAGTGTGTTAAGTAAACTCTTGAACAGAAGCGACTTTAGGGCGATTCCCAGTCAAACAAAAAAACTACGTAGGTTAAAAACTATTAAAACTACATTAAAAAAACCGACTTCAAAAACGGAAAAGTAGGTTCTTATTTTTAGTGCCGAAAGCATACTGAATTTGATTTTAAACGAAGCTACTAATGAAGTTTTCAATACGTAATAATATACACATCTTCACACATTTATTGAGTGAATGAGATGATTTATAAACGTAGGACTTACACCAAGAGTAGTGTAGTTTTTATATCGAAAATAGCCAATTTTTTGTATTGCGAATAATGTAATTGAATTATGCAAGTAGGTAGTTCTTGTATCAAAAAATAGCGTAGTTTAATAAGTGCTTAGTGCTTGGCACCGACTTCAAACCTATATAGTGAATAACACAAATAAATAATATGTAGTAATTAATTATTTTTTACTTTTCCGTTTTTGAAGTCGGTTTTTTTAAAGTAGTTATTTTTATAGTGTAACGATATCTAATTCGATACACCCTTTGACTGTAGTCCTATGGCTTTCACTTAGATATTTTTAGTGCCGAAAGCATAATGAATTTGATTTTAAACGACGCTACTAAAAAGACTTGAAGTTTTCAATATGTTTTATACATCTTCACACATTTATTGTCTTGAACAGTTTATTATGATTATTTTTCCGACCCAAATATCGACAATAGGAAAAATCACTCGCGCTTCGCCCTCGTGATTTTTTAACCTGAAAAACTTGACTCCTTCATTTGTTTGCAACGAACCTTTCGGAAAATACCCGATAATTTTGAAGCTCTTGTGGTATTATAAGTGAAAAAAAGTCACCGCTGTGACACCTCAAATAAATGAAATTCGGGATCACGTTTCAAAAATTTAACCAATATTTGAATAAGTAATTTATATGCAGTTTCGACCGACTGTAGAATCGCTGTTAGCAGATGTAACAAATGGACAGGAAATTCGAATGCATTTTCAAATGACTGAAGATTTCTGCCCTGGGATGAGCCGCGAGCTGCTTGCAGCTCGCGCACCACGCACCCTTGAAGGTGGACAGTCTCCCGGAATAGAAAATATTATAATGGGGAATTTATAAGCACTTCCGATTGACTGTGGAATCGCTGTTAGCAGATAATAACAAATTGGCTGGGAATTTTAATGCATTTTCAATTGACTGAAGATTTTTGTCCCTGGGATGTACCGCGGGCTGCTTGCAGCCCGCGCACCACGCGCCCTCGAAGGTCGACAGCATTTCAGAATAGAAAATATTTGAATGGGGAATTTATAAGCACTTCCGATTGACTGTGGAATCGCAGTTAGCAGAAAATTACAAATGGACTTGGAATTCTAACACATTTTCTAATGACTGCCCTATTGCTTCAACCCAGGGGCAAAAGGGGCTCGCGGGCTGCTTGCAGCCCGCGCACAACGCACCAGCTAGTTTAAGTATTATAAAGTTGAAAATGTATAGGTACATATTTGTACTTCATTTATATTTATTTATCGTAAAAGGTCCGTATGACATAAACAACTTTTTTATAAAAAAAAAAAAACAAAAATATTTTTCTGTAAAAATCCAGGTTATATCTACAACAAAAAACATTAAAAAATCGGAAGTTTGATAAGAAATAATACAAATCCATAATCTATTGATTTTAAAGTATACAATAATAAATTAATCATACAAACAAACAACATAACAATTGAAATCTAGTAATTGCAAAATTTGTTCAAAATTTGTGTATGAATCGATTTCCTTTACAATTTTACTTTATAAGGAATCGAACCCAGACCTTATTTATATTTATTTTAATCATTATACCATTTTTTTCATTTTACAGGTATTTTTTTCTTTTAAACTCATTAAGTATTTGAACTTTTTAAAACGCAATAAACTCACAAATTCAATGTTATACTACAATAATTCCAAAAAGATTCATTTATTAAAAATAAATTTTACAATCGTATTACAATCCAAACTATACAATATTCAACAATTGAAAATGATCGTTTTTTAATTTTCTACATATACAAATATTTCTTCAAATTCACTAAATACATTTAACAAGAAATTCTAGACGAATTTATATTTAAAGGTACCGTTTTTATTCATAAGTTTTTAAATTGATTTTAGTCACATATCAAATACTTTGAAGTTTTCATCCATTTTTATGTATGAGAACATTAAGACCCGCTATAAAGAAGCAATAACCAATGTTTAAAAAACAATTTAATATGTAAAAAAAAACTGCCAATACTATAAGAAAATCATTATAAAACAGCAGATTAAACTTATTAAACAGCAGGTTATTTATAAACATTGGTTATTTTACAGCATTTTATATACAAATGGTCATTAAAATTGACAACATACAAAAAAAAAACAGAAGCACCACAAATGCTTTTTAGTCACAATCAGTATAGTCGTATAATCCGTGCCAATAATTGTGGCATATTGATATAATCCGTGCCGATAATAATGGCACATTGAAAATTATTTGTACCAAGAATGGCACATTCAAATTATTATCTGTGCCAATAATCATGGCATATTAATATAATCCGTGCCAATAGTTGTGGCACATAGATATAATCCGTGCCAACAGTAATGGCATATTCGTATAATCCTTGACCATCCCTGCCGATAACAATGGCATCGTATAACCTGTACCAATAGTGATGGTACATTAAAATTCACATCCAAAAGCTTAAAAGTCCATCCAATATTCACATTTTAATTCACGTGGAAAAGCTTTGAAACATTTTTTCACTTGTCTAAGACTTAGTCCAGTCAATGTTCGTATTTTCACTAGAAACTTAACATTTATTAGTTTTAGTGCCAAATTCGTGCAATATATCGCACGCCATTTCAAGGTCATTTCGCGTAATGCCCAGCGCTCTGACGACTATGTCTTTGGGATAACCTTCGTCGACTAGACGAGCAATGTAGTCGAGATTTATGTTTTCGTAGGAAACGTTATCGTTGTATTTTCTTCCGTGCTTATCGTGGGTTAGGGGGTTAATTCTTTTTGCTGTAAAATAAAAAAAAATATTAGGGAGATTATAATGCATTTAATTTTAATATGAAACAGTCAAGAAAGAAATTTTAATTATATCCATCAAAGGGGTAAAATTAAATTCCAATAAAAATTACAATCAAGCATACTGTTTTGAAATTTGCTTTGTGTCAAAAACATTTGAATTCAAAAAAGGTGGATCCAATTCTCACTAATTAAATTAGGCAAATGGAAAAAAAAATCTACAGTTAATATGTTTACAAGTGAACAACATCATAAAAAAATGTGTGCGTGTACACACGTAAGAAGTGAAACTTCTTTATGACCTCATTTTTCAAAAAAAAATAATTTATTATATGCAACTTTACGGAAATACGTCGAATCACGCGTGGTAGGGATAAGAAAAAGATGGCGCGTAACGGAAAAATGTCACGCGTAACGAAAAAATGTTACACTAAATTTTTTTCCAACCCCGATAAAGAAGTTTCACTTCAAAATTTTCAAAACAACTTTCCCATTTAGATATTGTAGAAAACGATTTCTTCAAGATTTTTATTTAATACAAAAAATGCACTAACCTTCCTTCTCATTACCCACATTTTCATAGGGGGGATCCTTAACATCCTCCGAGGGGAACTTGGGCATAGTTGTCGACTTTGTTGGTTGATGGTCGATACTTGTTGTGGTCGGTAATGAGCGTTGTCTTGGAGGTGCTCGAGTTTCACGGTCCCGATCGAAACTGACTTGTATTCGGTCTGGAAAAATTAAATTTAAAAACTTAAGAAATGTATGTAGATCATTAATATAAAAATTAGATATATTATATTTATGTATTAATGTTACGTTCTGCTGTTCTGTTCCGTGTTTTATACGTACATAATATCATCAAGGGCTCATTATGTATTTGTATTATGTATGTGTAAATGATATAATCCCGCTTTTTATACTGCACTTATTTCACAAAACGATTCAATTGTCCACATCATAGTATGTATTTTAAGCGGTTATATTGGTATAAAAATATTGTTTTAATAAGCTCAAACAGTAGTTAAAATAAAGAGAATAAGGAAGTTTAAATCACAATTTACGCATAGTAACGCGTAGTTTTCAATAAAATCATGAGAAAAATAATAATATGTGCATGTGTTTGTATGTGTGCGTACGTGTACGTGTATATGCGTGATAAATGCGTATATTTTTCACAATAAAAGTACATTTTGGAACACTTACCCGGTTTATCCGGTCGTTCCGGAGGTCTAAACTCCGGGTGCCGTTCCAACACTCTATTTTCAGAGTTGGACCGTTCCGATCTATCCCTATTGTCCAACCGATTGTCGAGTCTATCGTGTATGTATGTTTGTCTGTCTGTTTGTTCTATTGGAGGGGCTGGTAGCGGTCGACTGTTCGATTGAGGCGTGCAAGCACGTCGAGGTTTCTCGAACGCTCTAGGGTCTGGGGGTATCTGTGAAATAATGTTTTTGGTTAATTGGCGGTATAATCGATAAGATTTTTGATGTTAAATGGCTAAATTTTCAACAACACTTAGTTAAAGCGATATCGTAGGTTAGTCATCAATGAGAAAAGAAAGATTATCTACGGAGAAAAAGATTATCTGCTTGTAAATAATAACTTACAAATAACGCTTATAAATATCATAATTCAGCGCGTAGCATAATCTCTTTACACATTTCTGAATACAAGTTATAGTGTTTAATACTTTAAGCAAATTATTATTCATAATAAATTTTCAATTATAATCCTTATCAAGTAGATAAGGATTATAATTGAAAATTTAGTTTATTAAATAACTGTTATTACCACTTCATGTCTCGTATCAATGATGCCTGTAATAGTTTCTGTGGATCCTGTGATGACGGATGTAAGCTTGTGTCGCAAATCTGGCTCAGGTTCTAAGGAAGAACGCCTTCTGGGGTCTGGAACTGATATTTCGTTTATATTTATGTGTGTTACAAACACATTTAGTTCAATGCATTCATTGATAAATTTAAAAAAGATAAATAATGTTACTGACTAAACTTGTTCGCAATTTAGATCACTTAGAAAACACGCAAGTAACATAATATGTAATATTATGTGGTTAGAACATTGAAATAACTTTATGTACTTGCAACGGTACAGACAAGGCACGTAGCCCGAGCGCATTTTGCGTATGCTTACTGAACGGAGCGAAACTTTCGTACCAGGTAGTCTATGGTAAAGTCACTTACTTATAATAGAGCTTGAGCTGTAGAGTGTAGAGCCATATTATTAACTTACTTATAGAGCTGGCAGCGGCTATATCCTGCACGCTAGAGGCAGCACTAATTGTCATAGAGTTGTAGAGCAACATTAATACTTACTTATAGAGCTAGCAGCGGCTCTATCCTGCACGCTAGAGGCACAACCTACAATAGAGTTGTAGAGCAACATTATTACTTACTTATAGAGCTAGCAGCGGCTCTATCCTGCACGCTAGAGGCACAACCTACAATAGAGTTGTAGAGCAACATTATTACTTACTTATAGAGCTAGCAGCGGCTCTATCCTGCACGCTAGAGGCACAACCTACAATAGAGTTGTAGAGCAACATTATTACTTACTTATAGAACTAGCAGCGGCTCTATCCTGCACGCTAGAGGCACAACCTACAATAGAGTTGTAGAGCAACATTATTACTTACTTATAGAGCTAGCAGCGGCTCTATCCTGCACGCTAGAGGCACAACCTACAATAGAGTTGTAGAGCAACATTATTACTTACTTATAGAGCTAGCAGCGGCTCTATCCTGCACGCTAGAGGCACAACCTACAATAGAGTTGTAGAGCCACATTATTACTTACTTATAGAGCTAGCTGCTGCTATATCCTGCACGCTCGAGGCCGCTACAATAGTTTCAGCAGGTGAAAGACTCTTTCGTGGCGGTAGAGGCGGGGCTCTTAACTCTCCATACGCATTTTCAGTAGGAACTGGAGCTTTACGAGTGGCTCTGGGTGAATGTCTTGGGGAAGCTCCGGCTGATCTAACTCCGGGTCGGAGTGCGTCTATTGTGGATGTTGCTGCGTTAAATTCAGCCCAATCCTAGTGGGAATACGGTTGATTATGATTTGGTTGTAAAATAATGTGTGGTTTACTTTGTATTGCACTTATGAATGAAAGAAAAATATGAATTCGACATAAATTTGGACATAGTGTCGTCACAGGCCACAGCTTAATATGTGATTACTTATTTTGTTGTATCGTTATTTCATTGAAGTTATAAAATTAAAGTAATCGATGTGATCGGTGTGATGTGTTACGTCAAAGTGAACATTGTATCGTCTAAGCGGTTACGAAGTCTACATTTATATTATTGCTTTCACTGATAAAAACAGTAGTTTCATTTTCTCTCGTTGTATGATATAATGACTTCAATATAATGTGTTCTTTTAATTATTATCTCTGTTTGGGATAAACATTTTTATTTGATAGAATGCTAGGCATTTTGAAATAATTTATCAAATAGTTGAAACAGACAGATAAATTAAATATTAAGCAAAACATCAGTATACTTTATGAATGTTATATTCATTGTTAACATTTCACTTACGTAAAATCTTCAGCTTAAATATAAATGACTGAGAATAGAAGTAAAATCATATAGATAATTGAAAATAAATATATTCTTTAGTTTAAGAATATAAAATTCTGTTTGCTGTTTTTAACGTGATAAAAAATCACTGAAATAAGTTCCAATACACATAAGACTTGTGAAACTATGCAAAACACAAAATAATATAAAATGTCGTTAAATAATAAAAAATATAAACTAAAAATAGCAAAGGAAACAAAAACAAAAGCCACATATCACCCAAGCGTATATTGTCAACATTCAATTACACTTAAATAATAAATAATCGAAAAAAAATCATATAAAAAATAAAAATAATACGAGTAACTTAAACTTAAGTCTAGAAAACTTAATAATACCCACACTGGGATAAATAATTACGCCATTTTTTCTTCAGAAAAGGAAGGTACTGACAAATGTTTTGTCCCTTTCTTTCTATGTCAAATTGTATGTGAGTGAAAGAGACATATTAACGAAATGAGTTCATCATATTACGTAAAACGATACTAATTTTGAGAATATAAATCAATCTCTCTCTAATTTTTTTATACAATATATTGTTCGAAAAGAGTATTTGATTAAAATATTGAATTTATATTTCAATTATAATAAGTACAGTTTATAATATCATTGTCGTTACTAAGGATATTTAATTTTGTATAAAATTATTGGATTAAAATGAAATTCCTTTGTTTTAGCAAAAAATAAAAACGTACTAACCTATTATTAAAACTAGATTTACACAATATTCAAAACTGCATTGAAAATAATAAAGTCACTTAGCGTCTACAAAATATACAATAAAACGAAAAAACTAAATAATCAATTTAAGTACGTTTATTTAATTTAAAATAAATTAAAACAGCTGCGCAATATATTTCCGAATATTCTTCAATCTTACCGATTTAATACTTTTACTTTACCGTTAAAAATTTATCAAAAAAACTACAAGTAAATTTTATAAAAATTCACGCATCAAATGAACACTAAACGACTAAGCTAATACAACACAAAATGCATTTAAACAAAAATATAATGATTAACGTAAAAAATAAATCGACACAAGTATGTACACAACAATTTCGAAGGGACTAGCCATATCCATTCGCAATACGATAGAATCCAAATCTCGGTATCTTTAAAAGCGATATATGTATAAAATAATTTTATTATGAAAACTATTGGGATTTGTATAGTATTATCATTCTGAATGTAAAATGTTTTGATCAGTAAAAAAAAATAGTGGGCGTCGAGCACACGTGTCAGAATTGAAACTCCTTTGGCAAGATCCAAAGATACTAAAATAGTGGCCTTACTCCATGACGTGACGGTATTGCCATGACGCGACCATGAAATTTTACTCTCAACGCGCCTAAAGAAATTTCACTTCAAAATATTATCTCAGTCAGTCTAGTTTAGTCTTTAAATCCTCTGAAAACATTGATTTCACACAATATTTCTTTGTACTATTGATCGATTTTAATACAAAGAAGGTATGTAATTATAAATTCAACAGAATGTTATTTTGCACATTATTTTTATTATAATATTTCGCTTTTATAAATACCTGGTTAATAAAGCGAACATAACGACATCACATGCAGAACAAACATTCGTATATCAGACGCTCACATGCTATAGTTACTTAAAATGTTACGGAATGAATTTTACTGACTTATGTAAAACAAAAAGGCAAAATTCTTTAATATTGTAATGTACCACTTTGATGAAATTAAATTCAAAATAATATTATTATCAATAAAAACTTCAATTCATCTGAGTTTTCATCATATTTAAATGTATAAAAAACAGTAAAATATATCAAATATGAACGTACGATATATTACATGCAACATTCCATATAAAAGCGAATGGATGTGTCGAGTCCCTGTTATTATTTTAACTGATAAATGCAATCAATAAATTATACATATTCGTATAGTTAATTTAATTAAACTAAATGTTGTTATGTTGTTTGATTTGTTCAAATTATACTAATCTTAAGTATATTTAGAATAATAATTATTTGTGTAAAACTATAGAAAAGTCACTGGAAAAAAAACTTAATTTATGAAAATTATTTTAACGAATTTGTTTCTCTTAAAGTATTTAATACTAAAAAATTATAAGCAACAATCTATAGTAATATGATAAATAATGAAATGTCATAATTTAAACTGATTTTTATCAATAAATTGTAATTTAAAAAAATCATTTATTCAATTTTATTTAAATTTATCAATATTAAATTAAAAAAATATGTTTTAATACATGTTAAGTAATAACGTGAGTCGAATATAATGCGTCATGGGTATGAAATATGAAATAAGTAATTATAATAAAAAAAACAAGGCGGACACAAACTTATTACATATAGAATAAAACGAAAAACAAACAAATCAAACAACAGGACAAACGGATGGAATGTCTATTATTATTGCGTGAAAAGAATGGCTAGATCTATTTATTTTAAAACACTTTTAGATAATTTATTTATTTTATCAATACATATAAGGGAATTAGTCAAATTCATTACTATAAATTAAAAAAGATATATTTTTTTTGTATTAATAAAATTTAGGATATGTTCGAATTCCGCCTCGTGATCGATTTTTTCTCAAAAAAATCTCATTTATAAAGAATAAAACTTAACATTAAATTTGTAAACTCCTTAATAACAAGACACTAATCTAAAAATTTGTAGTAAAAACCTTCATAAATATCATCAAACCAAACTTTACTCTAAAAGGCTCGTTTTATATTAAAAATTCACAATACATTGCTCGCTACATATCAACAAACTAGCAGTGCTTCGTTGTTTACCCGCATTGCTCCGCTCCTATTGGTCTTAGCGTGATGATATTATATAGCCTTCCTCGATAAATAAATTTTTAAATTCGAGTTCCTAAGATTAGCTCGTTCAAACAAACAAACTCTTCAGATATTAGTCCATTGAATAAAAAGTTCTAGAGTGCGTGAGTTAGTAACGTAAGATGTTTCTTCGGAAACATGTCAAGAGTCCCTAGGTAATAAACATACTAAAACCCCGGGCCACTAGGAGGAGCCCCGGAGTGGGGGGAGGTGGGAAATGGGTCCATTTTTTCATTTTTCGCTTAAATCTCAAAACCGGTACATGTTAGAGAAAAACTTTCAAGGAAAAGTTGAAAGGCCATAAAATTATCTACAAGATGTACCTAAATCATTTTTTCCTATATCCTACCGTTTCTGAGTTATACGCAATAAAACATGATTTTGGCTCAAACAATTTCCACATCAATCGATCAAAAAATATTTCTTTCTTCCAAAAAACTCAAATGTGCAACTGGTGACCGGTACTGATAGATTGCTCTTAATTAGGTCTATAATTGGTAAAATAAACACATTCCTCCATGGAAGCCTTTAGGAGGAATCGATTGTCAAAATATTATATTAGGGTAGTTTGAGTTACTGAACTTGATCTTTTTATTTTTTTCTTCCAAAAAACTCAAAAGTGCAACTTGTGACCGGTACAGATAGATTGCTCATAATTGGGTCTATCATTGATAAAAATACCAGATTCCACCACGGAGGCGTTTACGGGGAATTGAATTTTATTAGGGTAGTTACAATACTTGAACTTTTTATTTTTTTTCTCCAAAAAAACTCAAAAGTGCAACTTGTGACCGGTACAGATAGATTGCTCTTAATTAGGTCTATAATTGGTAAAATAAACACATTCCTCCATGGAAGCCTTTAGGAGGAATCGATTGTCAAAATATTATATTAGGGTAGTTTGAGTTACTGAACTTGATCTTTTTATTTTTTTCTTCCAAAAAACTCAAAAGTGCAACTTGTGACCGGTACTGATAGATTGGTCTTAATTAGGTCTATAATTGGTAAAATAAACACATTCCTCCATGGAAGCCTTTAGGAGGAATCGATTGTCAAAATATTATATTAGGGTAGTTTGAGTTACTGAACTTGATCTTTTTATTTTTTTCTTCCAAAAAACTCAAAAGTGCAACTTGTGACCGGTACAGATAGATTGCTCATATTAAGGTCTATCATTGATAAAAATACTAGATTCCACCACGGAGGCGTTTACGGGGAATTGAATTTTATTAGGGTAGTTACGATACTTGAACTTTTTATTTTTTTTCTTCCAAAAAAACTCAAAAGTGCAACTTGTGACCGGTACCGATAGATTGCTCATAATTAGGTCTATCATTGATAAAAAAATCAGATTCCACCATGGAGGCGTTTAGGAGGTATTGAATTTTATTAGGGTAGTTACGATACTTGAACTTTTTAACTAACTACCCTAATAAAATTCAATTCCCCGTAAACGCCTCCATGGTGGAATCTGGTATTTTTATCAATGATAGACCTAATTATGAGCAATCTATCTGTACCGGTCACAAGTTGCACTTTTGAGTTTTTTGGAAGAAAAAAAATAAAAAGTTCATGTATCGTAACTACCCTGATAAAATTCAATTCCCCGTAAACGCCTCCGTGATGGAATCTGGTATTTTTAGCAATGATAGACCTAATTATGAGCAATTTATCTCTACTGGTCACAAGTTGCACTTATGAGTTTTTTGGAAGAAAAAAATAAAAAGATCAAGTTCAGTAACTCAAACTGCCCTAACATAATATTTTGACAATCGATTCCTCCTAAAGGCTTCCATGGAGGAATGTGTTTATTTTACCAATTATAGACCTAATTAAGAGCAATCTATCAGTACCGGTCACAAGTTGCACATTTGAGTTTTTTGGAAGAAAGAAATATTTATTGATCGATTGATGTGGAAATTGTTTGAGCCAAAATCATGTTTTACTGCGTATAACTCAGAAACGGTAGGATATAGGAAAACATGATCTGGGTACAACTTGTAGATAATTTTATGGCCTTTCAACTTTTCCTTGAAAGTTTTTCTCTAACATGTACCGGTTTTGAGATTTAAGCGAAAAATGAAAAAATGGACCCATTTCCCCCCTCCCCCCACTCCGGGGCTCCTCCTAGTGGCCCGGGGTTTTAGTATGTTTATTACCTAGGGACTCTTGACATGTTTCCGAAGAAACATCTTACGTTACTAACTCACGCACTCTAGACCCCCCTTGGAGGGACTCATTCAATGGACTATATATAATATTAGTATACATTTGCAATACATTGCTCGCTACATATAAACAATATTATTATATAAAAAAATCTAGCCATTCCCACCACGCAATGTAAAACGCAACACAAAATGCAATCGATATCCAAAACGTAAACACGTGCAAATCTAAACATGCGGCGATTTCCTTTCACGCTTCTGCAAAACAAAATTGTTTATTAATAAATACATAAATAGAATTGAAAAATAAACAAACAAACAGGCAACAAAACATTCAATCATGCTAGAAAAGGTAATACATAGTTTTTGGAAAAATACATGCAAAAATGTACCTATACGTTCATATTTGAAAAGTAAATCACACTATAAAACCGTTAAAGTGACTTTGTGTGCTAAATTTATTATTATTTTTAATTTAAATTTGATTCTTTCGACATACTACATTAGTTGTTACCCCTAAAGTTTTGAAAGCATATAATATGTTGTTGCCCCTATACTTTTTAATCATTTCTTTACTGTATACTAAATTCATTGATAAATAAACAATGCTTTGTGACCTCTCTCCTTTTTTTATATTACTAACTTTTACTATTATAAACTTATACTCAGGTAGAAAATCCCCAAAATACATTATATAAATTCCCCATTCACCAGGAATCGAATCCCCTATTTTCCATACTAGTAAAAAAAATACATATTAATATAAATAATAAATATAATAATATATTACCTCGGCATCATCAATGTCGTCAGTCAGTCCGTTGAACGTTGTATTCCGAGTCGACCATCCGTTTGCGTTGCTCGCTATTGTCACTTCCGAATCTGAAAATTAATTCACATTATAATAAATATTAAATAAAATAACATTTTTATAAAATAAAATTTAGCCATCTTTTATTAGTATCTGTGCTATTTTCTAAAGAACAAAGAAAAATATTATATTGTAATCATTCATTCAACAGAGGTTTTAAATTTTTAATATTATGTAGATTTATAGTTGTTCGTCTAGATTTGAAAAACAAGTAATAATGTCACAAAATTGAAGAAATCTTCTTTTACAGTTTTTCATATTGTTACAGACATACAAAACCAATTTTTTACACTATTATAAATAACTAGCGGTCCGCTCCGGCTTCCCCGTGGTACATGTTCAAGTTTTCTCTCCATAAGAACCATCCTCGTACTTCAAGGAATATTATAAAAAAAGAATTATCACAATCGGTCCACCCGTTCACGGCTGATGCCGTGACCAAGGAAAACGGGTTTCATTTTTATGTATATGTTAATAATTATTGTTAACGGAAATGTATGTAATCCGTCAATGTATACAATTCCTAGGAAATAAATAGATATAACAGTAGTAAAAACAACAACTCAACTTTATAACTATAAAAATAAATACTAACTAGATCCATTGCACCCCGATGATCCAGATGATCCACTCGATCCCGACGAGTTCGAAGACACCGGCCTTACTGCTGTTTTTGTGTTCGCCATTCTGGAAAATAAATATATATAAATTATATTATAAATTACAATAATAAGACTCTTCCACTTACACTGCACATTGGTGAAGTACCCTCACTTTACTAATATAAGTTAATATTATATTAATAGTCGTAGACTTGCTGCGATTTGTTATCAACTACCTACATCAATTAGTAGCTGTGTAGAATCGCAGTACATTCAAACTGATATTTAACCCGGCCTCGCGTGTTATTTCTTATAATCCATACTAATATTATAAATGCGAAAGTAACTCTGTCTGTCTGTCTGTTACTCAATCACGCCTTAAATACTGAACCAATTTGCATGAAATTTGGTATAGAGATATTTTGATATCCGAGAAAGGACATAGGCTACTTTTTATCCCGGGAAATAGGATAGGTTTTATCCCGGAAATCCCACGGGAACGGGAACTATGCGGGTTTTTCTTTGACTGCGCGGGCGAAGCTGCGGGTGAAAGCTAGTATAATATAATTCGTAGTATACTACGAATTATTCTATACTAGCTTAGAAGAGTTCTCTAATATTTTTTTAATCGATTTAGTTTTGGAATCATCAATAACTTTCACCTTTATTAAAATACTAGAAGGATGAAAGATAAACATCCATCCATCGATCCATGCTTCATTTTCATGCTCACATTTTTTACGTTTTTATTTGTTTTAACATAGAATATATCTTCTATATATCTCGGATATCAGATTTTTGAAGTGAAATTTCTTTATCGGGGTTGCAAAAAAATTTTGTGTAACACTTTTTCGTTACGCGCCATTTTTTCTTATCCCTACCACGCGTGATCCGTCGTATTTCTGTAAAGTTGCATATTGTATAGTAAATTATTTTTTGAAAAATAAGGTCATAAAGAAGTTTTACTTCTTACGTGTTTACACGCACACATTTTTTTATTTCTTTATTGAAGTGAAACTTCTTTATCGGGGTTGGACAAAAATTTAGTGTAACATTTTTGCGTTACGCCGTACGCTTGACACTTTTGCGTTACGCCGTACGCGTGACATTTTTGCGTTACGCCATACTCATGACATTTTTAAGGTCATAAAGAAGTTTCACTTCTTACGTGTGTACTCTAGTACACGCATACTTCTTTTTTTGTATTTTAACAATTTTTAAAGTGAAATTTTTACTACATCGTCTCAAACTTTTTGGTCTGTGTAGCGCATGTCGCGTGACGGTCGAACCGTACGATAACTATCGTACAAATACGATAATTTTGTGCCTAAGTTTCACTTTTACAGTGGTTTCATAAAACCATACAACATTTTTTTTTTCGTAAGTACTTATTATTTTTTATCTAATATACTTACTTAACATCAGAAGTAGTGTTCGGCGGTCGAGGCGGTACAAAAGCGTCTACGACCACCTGCTCTGTGCCTTTTATTTCCGCCCGGCAAAATGGACACCCTTGCCCTTCGGAATCCTGAAAATATGCGATTTTTTTTGTTAAAACTGTGATTAATAATTCATATTTGATAAAAAAAATATGAGAAATGTTCATAGTTTACATAATTAATCAGTTCAGTGTAATATGAATTAAAAAAAAAACTTTATTGAATTAAGATAAATTACAACGTTAAAATATACGACGATAAAAAATTAGTCAGGGGTTCCTATTAAGACACAATAAAGGATAAGCAAAGGTACAAATAACTAAACCGCCTTACGGTTAGAATTGGACAAAATTTAAATAATAACTATCAGAAAGGGTTCATATAAAATAAAAAAATATCATTTAAATCAGTTCACCCAGTCAAAACTTAAGCAACAAACCAAAAAATTCATCGAATTGAGAACCTCTTTTAATTAATTCGGTTAAAAACAACAAACACACTCACAATCTGCCAAGCGGTAAGGCAGGGTGTGCACAACAAGTGTCCGCACGGCTCAATGCGAATGTCCTTATCGTTTTCCGCACATATCTTGCACAGTTGGAATGTGCTGCCTGAAATGGGAAAAACAAATTTTTTAAACATTTTTTTTAAGAAAATAAACATTTGCATGTTCCTTAAGGATCCCATAGCTAAAGTTCTTGCTTTGATATGGAACAATATCGAAAAGTAGGACGAAAAATAGGTATTATAACAAAAATAGGAACATCAAACATCATTAGCATTTATTTAATTAACAATATCTAATTTTTAGAATACACGTAGGCCGTAGGAATCTCAACAATCGAATTTCTATTGAGTACAAAAAAAGTTTTTAATTTCTCGATTCATTACCTAAAAATTCTAATAAACTTTCAAAAGAGTTGACTATAACATCAAATTTATTAAAAGAATACATATTCAATTACGAGGCAATATACCAAACACGCATCCTCCTCCTTAAAATATTCAAGTTATGTTAAATAAACAACATTATCACTAACAACAACAACACTAATACAACACAATTTTATTTATATAATAATATTTAAAATTATTATTATATAAAAAAATTAGTTCAAAATTATATTTTATTTTCAGTAAATTGACATATTGAATTTAACCTAATGTAATGTTGTATTTTCCTGTTATTGAAGGTGCAGTAGACCATATTGTATTTAATTGAAAGCTATGTAAAATAATATAGACTGTATCCTTTGTTGGAAAATCATATAAATAAATAAATAAATAAATAAATAAATAAATAAATAAATAAATAAACAACATACCCATCTCGCAGTACAACTCGTACTGCTCTTGCGTCACTGTGATGTGATCTTCCGCGGGCGAAATAATTGCACTGCTTAAATCTGGATTAGCGTCACGACCGTCCGGGTATAAGTAGCTGAAAATACATATTTAGGATTATTCTAAACTAGCTTTCCGCCGGCGGCTCCGCCCGCGGTTTCAAAGAAAAACTCGCATAGTTCCCGTTCCCGTGGAATTTCCGGGATAAAACCTATCCTATATTACTCGTGGATAATGTAGCTTTCGAATGGTGAAAGAATTTTTAAAATCGGTCCAATAGTTTATGAGCCTATTCATTACAATCAAACAAACAAAGTTTTCCTCTTTATAATATTAGTGTAGATAATAGATATGTTGCAGTCATCTTGTTGAATCTGCTATTTGATTGAATGACTAGCGTTTTCATTGAATTTTGGATTTAAAAGCAACCAGGATGTATCATTAAGTTTGAATAATAAACACATCTTTCTAATTTTTCTCAGTGATTATGGATCGTGGTGTTAAGTATTTTAACACAAATCGTTTTTTATATGGAAATATTTTTACAATGTTTTACAAGAATAAGCAGCTAAATCGTAAATAGCTCAATCATAGATTCCCATATCATCGTATATTTATTGGAACATGGCGATGCCAAACCTCATAATGAAAACTAAGACTGAAAACTACGATTTAAAGATACGAATGAATGAAAAATTCTTTATTGCAAACAAAATACAGGATTACAAAATATGTGTTGTAAAACAGAAATCAAGTATTCGTTTGTAGGATGTCAGGCAATTGCATTTTAGATTTATAATTATTTTCTGGAGTGCAGGATAATATTCTAACAACAAATAAATAAACAACAACACTTACAACCCCTCTCTATAACCGTCCAACAGCGCTTGCACGAGACTCTTGTTCTGCGGTATCGTCTGCAATATCTCACCGTCGACCGTCACGTAGCCGATCGCCCATTGGCCGAGCCGCGTGCAGGATAATCTGTAATATAAATTAATAAATATATAATACGGAGTTAATTTTAACACAATATGAAAATATGTAATAGAATGTTGCCTTTGAGCATTGGCTTGTATCTGTCGCAGGCAAATTGTATAATCTCGCCGTCTACAAACGCGCGGCATTTTGTAATATGCTGTGTATTTACTTTTTTCAAACGTCCACAAGACGACAGCTGCGAACCGATGGAGCCCTAAATTCGCGGGGTTCCTATTTCTGTGTAGTTTTAAAAACAAGAACCTAATCTAACCCACCCCCTTATCCAAACCAAAAATTTCTGATTACGAATTCTCGACATATTATAACAAAATTCCTAGCGTTTGTAAAGTGACAGACGCCGTTTGTAAACAGAGGAAATTGTACAGTTTGCCTGCGACATATCTACAGTATTAAGACCACTAAGTTGGTAATACAAAATTCCCTCCTGTATACTCTGTTTTAGATCTGCAATTGTATTAGGAGTCATATTTTCTTTAATTTTTTTATGAAAGGCTAAAGCGTTTTTACAAATACTTTAAACAATAATGTCCTTTAATATTTATTTATTTATTTATTTTTTAGCTCGTAAATCACCCTAATGTTTAGTCAACCCATGCACCACGTGTATATTACAGGTACGACATGACATGATAAGAAAATCAACCAATTCATATAAAGACATCGACATTGAACTATACTGAACCGCGAAGACCATTATAGTACAATAATTAAATACGCTTGATAACCCCAACGGTCATGCAAAACATCCAAAATCCGTGCGACTAGTTCATAATCGTGCGCGAACGGACATAGTCGTAACATGGTTAAGGAATATTTAATACTATTCTGCCTCTTCGTACTGGCAAATGGCAAAATAAGTATAGACATAGAAACAGGAACGAACGCAGACGACGTCAGAGTGAACTACACGGGATACGACATTCACATTATAACCGATCCTGAGATCAATTTATTCCGAATCAATCAGAAACAATTGAAGGAAGCGGTGCGAAGATTTTACAAGGTTCGACCCCAGAATGTTTACTTAAAAAGTCCAACACCTTGGAACGATCTATACAAAACGAACAACTGGGAACAAGTGAAGAGGATATTGACAGTGAAATCAGCGACGTTGAAGGAAAACACTAAACAAACGACGATCGTACTGTCGCAGGACTTCGAAAATCTGTCAAACGTGACCATCAAAGTGAACACAGCTTTAAGCCAGAGTGTCGAAAATACAATTTCCACAACTTGGTCGACGAGTAATGAGTTGACCGTGTCTCAGGAGTTTGACTACGACATTAATGTGGTTTTTGGAAAGGTGGCTGGTACCACTGCGTGCTCTTGGACATCTACTTGGGGTAAAGATGAAGAGAAGTCAGAAACTCAAACTATCGGTGCTACAAGTTCTGTGGAAACCGAACTGAAGCCTGGACAATCTGTCACTGCGGTGCTAACAGGTAGCAGACGGGAATTGGAAGTAGAAATTGTGTATTCAGCTACGCTAAGGGGAAACGTTGCTATAAACTTTAAGAAACCCTTCAAGAGCCACCACTTCTATGGACCGTCTATAAACAGTGTACTTGATAAAGCTGGCTTACCAACCGAATTTAATGTAGTTGAAAACATAAAGATTGGCGTCTTTATAGATCACTCGTTAAAAGTATTTGATAAAACTACTGGTCAGCCTTTGTGAAGTAATAAATAGCTTTTTTTTAATGACGCCTTATAATTTAACATTGACCGCTCTATTTTATTTCGCATTCAATTATTATCAGGGTCCTATCGCGTGTGCTCGTTACAAAATTATTTAATATATAATCAAACCGTGTATGATATAAAATAGAATACAAACAGATAAGAAACACAGTGTTTAAATAATTAGACTTTGGTTTTCTCTGTGATAGTGCAAGATCCCTGCAGGATTAGTGCGTTCAACGATTTTTTGCTAAAACTCAAATTTTATGTATATTTATAATTAGGAGAATATATATATCGACTAGGTTGCCAGTCAAAATTTGGCTCCTAATTATAAATATACAAAAAAAATCGATGAACGCACTACTCCAGCAGCCGGACTATGAGCTCGAAATAACTTCAATATTCTAATATCTTTTAAAAAAAATAATCTATTGAATTTATATATAATTTCATGATCAATTATATTTTCCAGTTATTATTGTACACAACTAAGTGAAGATTTACTTAATTGACTTCTCTTTGAACACCAATTAGGACGAATAAATGAATGAATTAATCCACCGGTAAAAAAGGACAAAGAATAAATCTTTTTACGGGAAAAGTTAATTCAATTTTACATAAAAGCCATAAATAGAATTTTCTTTTTTAGCGTAAAAATGATACCGCCAATTTTACGACATAAAAGAAGCACATTAAGAATTCCATAAAATGGATTCTAATTAGTCCTTATTGAAGAATTTAATTATCTGTGGAGTGAATTCTATTATACTACGCTTCTATATCTGTTTCAGTTAAAAATAACATTTAAATGGTATTTATAGTTTGAAATACTGCAATATATTTAAACTATACTCAATTTAAGTCCGTCTTTATATAGTCGTATAATACATTGCAAACAAAACTTTAATAATATACCTACACATTGTTTTATTTACAAAACTAGATGCGTTGTCTAAAACTTTACAATTTATTTCCTCGAGAACCAAGCTTTCCACTTAACAGAAAACAGAACGAAAATAGGGGCAGTAATTTTTGAGTATATCACATACAAACAGACCGATACGGCCGCCGAATATTTTTTACAATATGTACTAAGTATTAAGCTTGCATTTCCTACTTACTATCTGTTAAATTTACCTCTTTTAATGGTAGAAAATATTACCAATTATTAAACAAATACAAACCTGAACACATAACTGCCAGCCTTGTGTATATACTTCTGTAGGCGCGCCTTTACTTCATCATAGGTGAGAAATGCTACGTATCCCGGATGGGTAACGGCGAGCAGCTGCCAATTCCTTAGGAGCGTACTCCAGGGTTGGAATAGTCTGGAAAATGAGTTAAAAATATAGAATAATAAACTAAGTACTAATTATTAATTTTGTCAGATAAAATCAGTCAATAAGGATATTAACCGACGCCCTTAGTCAATAACCTTAATAACCGTCAATAAGGATATTGACTGGTTCAGGGTTTTGACTGTAGCATATATACCTATGTATACCTATACCTGCATATAGTATGATGAAATGTAAAATTGTTCAATATCGTATCAATGGTTCGTTTCCTTAAGAAGAGTGTCATACTGTCTCTCACGACATTACCCTGTTTTCAGCATAAAATTAGAATCAACATAAATTTTGATTAGTGTGATAAATACGAAAACAAATATTCTTATACATATATGTTTAGTTTGATTGTTATTTTTATATCTTACTAGCTTTCCACCCGCAGCTTCGCCCGCGTAGTCAAAGAAAAACCCGCATAGTTCCCGTTCCCGTAGGATTTCCGGGATAAAACCTATCCTATTTCCCGGGGTAAATAGTAGCCTATGTCCTTTCTCGGGTATCAAAATATCTCTATACCAAATTTCATGCAAATTGGTTCAGTAGTTACGGCGTGATTGAGTAACAGACAGACAGACAGAGTTACTTTCGTATTTATAATATTAGTATGGATTGTATGTAAATAAGTAAAGTGTTAGTAAAACCACTAAAGAGCGACTGAGCAGATTTTAAAGACTTTTGGTTTGTTGAATTTGTCTCTACTTCGATAAAGATAATAGTTAATAGCTGTTTGATAAAAAAAAACCTAACAAAAATGTCTAGATGGGTGGAGCAGATATTTTATAAATGTTAAAATTAAATCTATATACCTATATGTAATTCTAGCACATACTTTATTGTAGTGTGATCAAGTTTCATTAACCAAACACCATATCTGGGACATCCTGTATAACATCTTCTATATCATACAGGCTGTTCATTTTAGTTGTGTGTACTTACTTGGTAACCAATAAAATGTCTATTCCTATTACTTGGTAAACACATCAACATCCTGTATAATATCTTCTTTATCATACAGGATGTTCACAATGTTCATTTTTCAGTGTATTTGATAACAAATAAAAAACAAAAAATTGGTTGTCTGTAAAGTCGGTTTACTGACGATAGTTGAACGTGACAACTTCTAAGGCCGATTGTGCTTCTTTGTCGCTCGTTCCGCGCTCTCGCTTGAACTTCAAGCTTTACGGAACGCCTCAGAGCGAGGTAACGCCGCATGAGTCATGTTTTTTCGTGCGTGCAGCCGGCTTTATCAAATTATAAGACGTTGTCACGTCAAAATCTCCATTTACCTGGTAAACACATCAAACTCGAAGTTCGATATGAAGTCGTTGCACGTGAGATCTATGGTCGTCTTGAGCGCCATCGTTTCGAGGCCCGACGATATGGGGTGCACGTTGTTCAGCTCTTCGCGGAATATCTTCCATGGCACGAGCGTACTGGAATTAAGAGAATTTCATTATATAACATGTAGGTAATAATATAATAATTATTAATTAGAGTTCGCATTAGGTATAATATTCAGCGTAAGGGACGATTTTTCACACTTATTGGTCGAATGACCTATTGGACAACCTTTTTAAAAATCTATTGCCTGACTTGAAATTTTAATGTTTAAAACTAGATGGCGTTGTGTGTTATGTTTGAATCGTTTATACAATAAACAACGGTTGATTATTCATGTACCAATTACAATAAAAATAATGCTTTTATTAATTACTAAAACTATGTATCATCTGTAAACAGACTGACGGACGATGAATTTTAATACATAATACATATCTACTAGCTAACTAAAATTAAACACTTAATTACTTTTGAAATTAGAGTTCACTAGAACTTTCAAACGCATGAAGTTTTCGCGCTTTTCCAAGTTTTTCTTTCATAAGATCCTTTGAAATCGGTCCAATATTACACGCGTGTACCCCTGACCAAGGGAAATTAATTTTCTTTTTAACATGCTTTTATAAGCTTCATCTGATGTTTGTATGTGTACCTAACCTTTACCCGTGTGAAGTTTGTATCGGACTCATAGTCCGGGATACATCGCCCATTTTTGCAAGTGATTACTATCAAGCTAATTTTTCGTGAGTAGCTTTATTTTGATGAGATGCCCAATAATTTCATGTATGAAACTCTCGATTGTGGTAGCTACCAGAGGAAACAAGGATAAAATATTTTGATTTGATGGTTCTCAAATATTAATTACTAACTGAATGTTTTTTTTTGTTCAATCTCAAGATAATTATCTAAATTATTCGAAAAAATATTTGTCCTACAAAATCTATGGTTTGATCAAAGAGTCCCCCTTTCCAATGTGTATCGATAACGAAGTCATCATAAATGATTAGTAACCAGCTGATTTTTTTATTTTCACTTATTTAATACTTATATAATTCAACAGACATATTGTCCTACAAATTGCGTAATAAATATTTGAGAACCGTCAAATCAAAAAATTTTATCCTTGTTACCTCTGTAAGCTACCACAATCGAGAGTTTCGTTCATGAAATTATTGGGCATCTCATCAAAATAAAGCTACTTACGAAAAATTAGCTTGATAGTAATCACTTGCAAAATGGGCGATGTATCCCGGACTATCATTTTGACCCCACTAAACGGACAGATTTAATTAAAACTTTGTACATTTATCAAGGATAAGTGACCGTAAGTAAGTAAGTGTAAGTCTCCGTAGCAAAACACACCTTGTATGAGGTCCTACAAGTTGCTCACAATATACCTACTTACTACGTAACTGAGTAATTAGTAATAACCTTCTGATTGAATAACAATTACATAGTAGATTTTTTAATAATAATATCGATAAGCTGTACAAAAGAATGAATAATAAAAACGGAAACGCATGTCCGGTATTAATCTGTATTATAATAAATTTTATATATTGATACGTCTCGATACGATTTATTTTATCGTACACTATCTGGTATTATCGCAGAGAAAAGACCAGTGAAATATGATAAAATAAGAATGCAAAAAAACCACTTATGTCATTATACACATAGTGACGATAATAGCTTGATTTCGATCAGCTCATTATTAAACTTATTTAATAGATGTATAATATAATACGGTACATTAACGATAATTAGGGCCGATTTTTCAATGCTTGGATAAAACTTATCCGTCCAATAAAGTATTACACGATAATAATAAAATGTCACGTAAACTTTCAAATACGGGCAATTAGAATACGTTTTTAAAATGGTACTTTTATACATTATTCGACGAATAAGTTTTATCCAAGCATTGAAAAATCGGCCCTTAAATAATGAAATGTTTATTTTCAACTTCCTTAAAAGAGGCTACTCACCTACCCGCAGCAGGGGCAATATTAGAATTGCACCCTTAATACTCTACCTGCAGCAGGGGCAATATTGGAATTTCACCCTTAATTGTGATTTGTGATGTGTACAAGCAGGGACAATTTAGAGAACAACTGAAATTGCTCCGACTGCCGACCAACCGAGATTGTTCCAATATTGCCCCTGCGGCAGGTAGGTACGCGAGTTTCCCGGCTTTAAAATATCTACTGAGTACTGACTCAAAAACAAAAATGTGCGGTTGATACCTACTTGTTTCGTCATTAAAGAATGAAAGTAAATACAATACTTTTTGTACTGTCTGTTCACTCGGTAATTCTGTAATGTAACCGAGGGACTGTAATTCTACGCATTTTTTATGTGTGCAGATTTTGTCGTTTGAACATAGGTAATATATATTTACAAGCAAGAAGAAGCCGCTAACACGTTACAATACAAAAAAAATGTTCTTTTAAGCTCCAGTACGAATTAAGTCTATTTACAAGAGGTCCATTGAAAACGTTGGACGCTTAACAGTCCAACTGAAAAGTGTATTGGCGTCCAATTTCGTAGGACTAGACTTTATTGCCGATTCTCTGTTTACAAAGCTTCGCGAGTTACTGCCGAATTCTTTGGAATTGATGACTTTTCTGAGTGATTGAAAAATGCTTTAGAAATTCTTGAAACATTTATTTCTTGTTTGTTTTTGTTGTAGAGCACGTTTTAATCATTTACAAATCAAAAGATACACTTTGGAGTAAACACAGGTCTGAAATATGATTTAAAATAGGTAAAATATTATGTTAGCTGTTAAAAGTTTTGATAGTTATTTAAAAGACCATAAAGACAAACCTGAATGTTATCACCTATATTTCACAGCGAAAACAAACCTCACAGAAAACAAAATACCACCTATGGTCCGGGAGCCAGCAGCAGATTTTATGACCAAGTTCCTCTCAAGCGGTAATTAGTAAAATGCATCAAAGTATAGTATTATGAAGCCTCGTGAACGTCAGCTGGAGCTCGGTTGGGGGGAAGAGCGGTTGTAGCCTCCCGTATCAGCTGACGGTTTTTCCACCAAGATACAGCCAGCTGACATATATATTTATCCACAGTTAGTTACATATAAGCTATCATCAGGTAAATTTTTGTTTGAGAGGAAATAACGGAAAATAAATTTTTCTTTAAATTTAACTTTCATGTTCGAGACACCAGCTGACGTATAATACACCATGTTGTAACCAGCTGACTATTTTTTTTCGTTGAGATATTGGGTTAGCTACAATTTGACAAATTTTTAGCTGAGAGGAAATGAATGAATGAATGTATTTTTTTTTTATGTGTGTGGGAGGCTACAACCTTTCACCCCCCCAACCGAGCGCCAGCTGACGTTCACGAGGCTTTATAATACTATACTCTCATGCGTCTGACGAATTATCTCTTGAGAGGAAATAGTTAACCAAAATTGCACCTGGCTCCCTAACCACTACCAATTTGTACGAAAAACGACCTTGTCGATAAGGTGCAGTGCACTAAGCCGTCCACGGAAATCTCATTGATAAAAACAATTATTAAATCCCACTGCTATCGATAAAACGTTATCAAAAACCGGATGCAATTTCCCTTTGTATTTACAATTTACATATACATAATCATTGACATAATATGATCGATTGCCATTTGTATGATTTTCAATTTGCTTAACGACAACCGCTAAAAGTTTATCTAGATAAAGATTGTGTATGAACTGTACTTATCAAAACGAAATGATTTTGCAGCAATGTGAATGAAATAATACTACACCAACAAAAATACGAGAAGGTAAACCTGCTTAGTCATGTCTTAATAGTTGGGGTCTCTAACTTCAATCAATTATGTTGGGAATTCGAAGCTAAATCAACGCGGAAAAATTTAATTAATTTTTCAATTTATTAGCTACACAATACCATTGTTTCAACCAAATTCGGTTCGTACATTGATGTGATGATGATGATGTACCTAATTGACGAAAGGAGTAAACGTTGAATATTATTTTATATCAGATAAATCAGTGTCAAAATCGTTTCATAACTTTTTCTCTATAACACACTAGCGATCCGCCCTGACTTCGCCCGTGGTACATGTTTATGTTTTCTCCCATAAGAACCATCCCCGTATCTCTAGGAATATTATAAAAAAAGAATTAACGTAATCGGTACAGCCTTTCTCGAGTTTTGCGCTTACCAACACATTTAGCGATTCATTTTTATTATATAGATCCTCCGTTTCATCCTATTAAGATATTTTTATTTAAAAACATTTCCAAAAACACATAGATACATTTTACACACACACAAGTACACACATTTCGTGTATAAACGCTAATTATAAAGCACATGAACAGAAGGCGTACGCGTAGTTAAGTGAAACATTTAGGTTAATTACTTATTTACTGTTTGCCTGTTTAAGTGTTGTTTAACGGACGTACATATAAATCTTTGAACGCACGCTAAACATTTGCTACCTACGTACAACTTAATAATATATTAAATCTATCAATACTAAATACTCGTAATCTATCAACACTAATAGCGACCCGTGGGTTCGTCCGCGTACGAAAGTATGGCTCTTGTACGCTCGATGTTAATAATAATAAATAATAATTAATCCTTATCCAAAAGTAAAAATCCATAAATGGATTTAGCAATCCAAGATTGATTTTGTATTGGAATACTGTTTAGATATTGATCGAAAAATATAATAATCGAATAAAATATTTAATCGAAGATTGATGCAATTCTATTCGATACTAGCTTTCCCGGCAGATATTGTTCTGCCTTGCTCTTATAACTTAGGAGTATCGGCGTTAAATGTTAAAAATATGCTATGACGATTCAAAAGTGCTTCTAGAAGAAGTCTACTTGAATAAATACAAGTTTGAGTTTGCGTTTTTATAAAAAAATTGATGTTGTTCGATACAACCTACCCGATATGTATGTACACAAAATTTAATGAGAATCGGTCAAGCCGTTTCGGACGGTATGCGACGGTGAAACCTGGCAGCGCTAGCTTAGATATTATATGGAGAAAATATTGTAAATCTAAATGCTCCTAAAAAAACAGGTAACTATATTTTTATACACATATCCTTGTTACGGTATACTTTACACCCTATCAACATCCCAGTCGAGATAAACAGCTGATGCAGCGAGTTGCTCTAGTGAGATAGGTCACGTCTATATTATATTATAGACGATGCTTAACTTTAATTGCATGCTTCTGGTTACGAAGATTAGTGAAATGAAAGCACAAGTTTTGTAGGGAACGTGGAAAAGTTATTGCGGGATTAATTACTCGTTTTTAAAAAGATATTTCGATCTTATCTAATATTTTCATCATCGTAGGTTTCGCGGGGTTAGAAATAAATCAATGTATTTGTCAGAGAATACGAAATGAGAAAAATATATAACTATTGTTTATTTCAATGCACCTTGTCCACATTGAAAAAATTTGAAATCACTTTTAAAATAAATCATCAAATGTGTAAAGCTTTTTCATCAATAGCTGAACTACAAACAGCAAATTCCATAGCACAATAATTAAAACCAACAACAATAAAACTTTAAACCAGCCACTTACATACCTATACATAGAACATACAGATGAATCACACTACCTTAACGCGTAACTATGCCATCGTATATGTAAAAGGAGCAGAGAATTCACGGCTAGCCTTATCGGTTGCGCTTGCGCAAGCCGAACAATAGATGTATGTAAAACATAGCTAATTGTGTTGCAAAATTTAGCGCGGATTTGTTTGAGTCGATCGACTTGATTAGGTGTAAACAAAATGCTATTCAGATTATTGTTGACGTAAGAAATTAGAAAATACATGCTAAGTAAAATTCGAAATAAAGCCATTACTTATAAATATGTATAACTTTTTTATGAAACTTACTACGTACTGTAAGCAACTATGAGCAAAATTTTTGCAAGTATTAATTCTCTAAAAATCCTATCAAACCTAATATGCTTAAATAGTTGAAGAAAAAGGAAATGAAAATCAAACAAAAACCCTATGAAAGCTATTACATTCTTTACTTTCAATATCAAAGTAAACATAAAAGATTCATAGCACATTACAAAGCCGATAATAAATCCCGAATTTACTCAACGAAATTCATTTCCACCTTATTCTATATCCGATCCTATTAATAGTCTATGCATAATTAAATAAGGCAGTGAAATCAATTATATAGGGTACGAATAGTTCAGAGGTAGACAACCTTTGGCATTTGAACTGATTGAAATATTATTATAGCAATAAAATTTGAAAATGAAATGAAAAATTCTTTAATTACTGTACCTACTAACATCATAAATACAATTTAAAATAGAAGTAATAGGCTTAATATCTCATAAAGGTGCAAAGTCCAGTCTAAAATTACTGAAAGCTATTTCGGTAAATTAAACTGAACTTATTCGGAAGCTGTACGTACGTACTCCGGGCTTAAATTAAATTATTTATATAATAACGTATACCTCATAATATATTCCCTCTTACACGTGTCATATTTGATGACACAGATTTGCTCATTTAAAACTGTAATTAAAACATAAAATTCATACTCAAAGAGACAAAATCGTTAGGCAAGTTTATATTTTTAATTATACAACAAAATAACTCGCAACCTCATAAAACAGAACCATATAAAATCAGATGAATAATTTTCCAGGTATTGAGAACCAAAGTCGATTTCTGGAAAGGTCCGTTTAAAAATTTCCATTTTCATTTACAATTTTTCATTATTCCTAACTGACATAGAAGGTACGGTCTACGTGTGAATTACATACCTACTTCATTTTATTTCTACATTAAGCCGTGTCAATCAGAAGCAATCTGAAAAGGGCTAATTGATTCAAAGGTCCCTCCTACAAAAAATAAACACAACATAACCTAAAAGGTTTCCCACACCTTCACTAAAAGGAACATAGGTATATCCAATGTGTATGCGTGATGAATTAGCCTATTCAATCGACACAGCTATTAACTTAGGATATTGAAACGAAATGAACGTAGCTTCTCGTGTCTTCCGACACTATCAAGTTGATTGGATTGATATTATGTTAACATGACGTGTTTAGAACAAGAAGATGAATTGATAGATTGATTAATTAATAACTAACATTTATATAATTTACATTAGATTATTTATAATATAATCAGTCTTGCTGTCTATTGTCACATTTCACATTTAAAGATTTGTGTCACATTCAGCTTCACATCTAAGATTAATCAAAAAGATAGACCGTATAACATACGGTATAATTGGCCCATATAGCAAATTATTATGCATTCAATATTTTACCATAATGAAAGGGCTAAGATAAACCTCTATTCTATTATTATAATGATTTATCTAAACTACTATTTTAAAAAGTTTGTTACAATTTAACTAAAAAAGTACTCGATCAATTTTAAAAATACTTTCACCAATACATCTTTACCTAGCAATTTAGGCAATTTTTTAACCTGTAGCCAAATATATCGTGGTAGGTACATATTATACATAATGATTGATGACCAAAGGTCACACTAAAAAGGTACATAGACGCATAACGGTTAACAAACACGGTATAAGTTTATCAAATTAAGGCTTATAGTATATAATAGGCGCTAATAACCTTGACCATACTTGACGGATCTCAAACCTCTCCCGCTGCACCTTCTTTTTTCCTCGCATTTTGTATTTAAAAAGATACCAATCAGTGAAACAAAAAATCCTCGTCAGGGACTGTTGTGTAACTGATAATTTATTAAACATAAAATTTTCAGAGCTCTAAGTCAGCAGGTTACGAAGTTTATAGAGTATTTGCGGAAAAATCGATGACCACGGCATTTTTTTTCTAGAAATCTATTAACTTTGGAAAAAAGTCCTCGCGAGCAATTAAAGATCAAAGACCATCCTATTTTATATATTTTTTTCGGTATTGTGCTTTATGTTGTACCAGACTTTATAGAGGTTGAACATAGTCGAAATTGCCGGGTAACGCCTTAATGAAATGGGCTCGGTAAGCGGGTCGGTATTAAAGTAGTATCTCTTCACTCCTACGACTAGTTGTTACATACGACATTGCTCACAATTTTACTACGTAAATTTTGGCGGAGCGCAGCGCAGCGCTTTTTTCATTGTCAAACTATTATCGACATTGTCCTCATTAAAATAAGTAACATTCAAAATCAAATAATATGCGACGGCCCTTATAAAAGTATACTATACCTAATGATTGTTTGATCAATTAATTTTTAAGTGCGAGCTTAACTGTGTAATTATAAACTTGAAACTGAAAATTTTAACTTCTTATGCGATAAATTTCGAGATTGAAGGATAAACAATAACAAATAAGTATAAACTGCACCTCTTACTGTAGATAGTAGATACTATAATATCATCTATAACCACGTAAAATATTTTAAAAATATGTTTACTAACTTATGAAATAAAAAAACAATTGCTGGACTGTATAATTTGTAAATCTGACCTTGCAACGATACCGTTTTCGTAATAAAACGATTAAATGGTCCAAATAAAAAAAACTCGTGTGAATTCTCTTATTAATCCCATTGTTTTTAATATTACTACATCTGGCCAGTTTCTATGGAGTATCATTAGTGTAATTGTTGTTTCGCTTAGAGTGATTAAAAGGTTATATTTATATAGAAAATAGTCTTCTCAAAACAATGTTAATGCGAGAGGGTGCCAGTTTATCTAGCAATGTTTTCATAACAATGAAATGACCAATAGATGACTAGCAAGTAAATGAAAATTGAACAAATGTGATTTAAGCCAATTTGCTATGTAGGAGAAAGTTTTGTTAAGCATTATTGTATCCTAGAAAAAATTTTGAATAGTGCGTAGATAATAATCGCACTTATCTATCAGCAACTCATATCACATTAGGTATTCCGAATGAATTTCTAGTAGAACATAACAAGTTTATCTTCCAACGTAATAAGAATTTACTTAACCCAGCATTAAATCAGCATTAATCCTTCTAGATCTACACACATTGTGTTTCTCTAGTTCCATACAATCATGTTCTACACAATTCATATTTAGTACAAAACCTAGTCTACATTTAGCTCCATTATTAAGGCTACATAGCCTAAGCTCTGTACCCGAGGTACAATTATAAACCCCTCACTGCTGTTCCATTTTAAAACGTGTGAATGACATTAAAATCCTTTGAGCCGGCGCAGTATGAACCATTTTTCATCTCGCTACACCGATATAGACCTTAAAGCTTTCAATACAGGGTTCATTTTCGTTAATACGCGTTGGGTGTGCACGAAAAACCTAGCAATGTCAACCGAAATACGTGGAAAGAGACCAAGGATTAAATATTTAACTAGATGTGGCAAACAATTTGTGGCGAAGCGCGTCACCATTTTACGACGAAGATAAAAATAGTGTTTTCTTCCTTTATGAGAGTAGAATATCGATTCTATGAAATAGCTACATATAATACCTACAGGAATAAAAATGAGCATACGATAAGTTACATGTACCTACCAGGAACGAAGCTATTACACAAACAATGCCTCAATTTGTCATATTAAGTAAAATAAAAAACACTATTTTTTTTGTAAAAATCTACTCAAATGCTTATTCTTGCCTACATACTCTTTGCAGCTATATTGCATAAGAATCCCGATTGCATAGGCACCACCAGAGTTAGAGCTTTGCGCCTATTTACTTTAAGAAAAGTGACACGCTTGCAACCTATACTTACCTACCTTATCTTGTTCTTCATGACTCAAACACGTGGGTGTTACATTTAACATAAAACTTTTATTTACGTGTACCTTAATTTCGACTTGTTTACACGTATCTTTGTCACGGGATATAACGCTCTCGTGTACCACTTTATCATGTAAATTCGATGAATTTCGAATGAATAAATTAAAAACGGATTTCTGCGAAAGAGATTCGTCGAACATGCAATCGATAGGTGTAACTACGTGATATGATAATTTATTGATAGTTTTGCGTGTCGATATTTTACACCTGTATATTATGTGTCAGTCAAATAGCATGCAGGTGTTCATGATATTATAATCCTATTACTATTATCTTATTAGCTATGATTTAAACAAAAAAAAATAACAAAAAATCTGCACGCAAGCTAAAATTTACATTTCGCGCAATATAATATCACACTGTAAAGTTTAAATAATAAGCATATACAAATACACTTTTGTTACTATACTTCGTAAATCTATATTCAAAAGCTGAAGAGTTTATTTGTTTACTTGAACGCGCCAATCTCAGGAACCAGGGGCCCATTTGAAAAATTATTTCAATGTTAGATAGGCCATTTATCGAGGCTATATAATATCATCACGCCAAGAGCAATAGAAGCAGAGTAATGCGGATAAAACTGCGTAAAATGCGTTCGTGTGTGTTGAATTAAATGTCTTTTCTTTCTTTCTACAACTGCAGCCACTAGTTTTTATATTTTATTCACTTCCAGTCTATATAAATGCCTTAAAACACAATTACGCTTTCTATTATTCAATGCGACGTTCCGAACTAAACATGCAAAACAGGCTTAAAACTCAGGAAACAACAAGTAAAACTAAATTAACAAACTGCCACTATGAATATCTAAAATGTCCTTCTATGTCATTAATTCTACTATCCCACTAAAGTGAAAGTTAGTAAGGATTTGTTACTATTTCATGCAAAAAAAGATCAGAAGTGTAGGTACATTTCGTATAGAGAGATATTACAATCTGGATTAGGACATAAGCCATTTTCCGGGTAAAAATCAATTTAGGCGCGGGTACCAGCTAGTCATATCCTTACGTTGTACCTACTTATATTATAACAAAGTATGCGAAAGTGTATTTGTTTCTTATAGTTTGTCTTTATTTCACGACACAACGAAGCGATTTTTTGATATGATTTTTGTATATTTAGAGATAGTTAGACAGTAACCTGTAAAACATACAACATAACATTAACATTGTAACATTATATATTGTTATGGCTGTAACATAGCCTACTTTTTACCGCGGCCAAACATCTCATTTCCAACTGAATTATTTCGCACTACGCGGGCGAATCCAGCTATTCTAGCTAGTATTATATAATAATAACTTCACGTAGACGTCGCAGAAACTTAGCCCGCATAATTCTCACCAGCCGGACCGGGTGCATCAATATTCAATGACCCAGATATTTGATACTGCAAAACTGAAGGATGCATTAGCGTCGTGCGAGGCTCTCGTAAAAGCTATCCAGTTTAACTGGGATAAACTCACTTATAAAAGTATATAAACGTACATTTATATACCACAGGGATAAAATCTTCTTATACAGGGTGTACCAAAAAGTAGTGATGAACGGAAGCTGAGAGGTAGAGGACCTAAAGGGCTATCCGAATCACCCCCATGTATGTTATGCGATTTTTCGTATTTTCGGAGTTATGACGTTTTTTTCAATTTTTCACCTATCGCCGAGTACGATGATATTTTCACTCATGCTGACGTCAATGATTGCGGAAGATGCTTGATTTTTTTTGTGTGCTAAGCTGAAAGATAGGCCAATTCAGTATGGTAACATTTACTATCGTTAGATCTTTGAATGGAATAAAAAAAAGAATTAAATGGCAAGAAAGATAAAATTACCCAGTATGTTCACCACTTCAAGGGCCCGTAAAAAAATAAAATCACATAAAAAAAGTTTTCCGTTTGACTTTTAAAAACTTGCTCTATCTATCAGATAGCTACCCTGAAAATTTCATTTAATTATTCAGAAAGCTTCAATCGAAAAATTTAAATCAAAATGTGGTAAGTGCAAAAATTGAATTAACTTGATGATCATTAAAACCAATAAATAGGTGTTTAATTACCAGAAATTTTTAAAATAACCCCGCTGTTGCTCAATGCAAGTGCGACATCACCGTAAAAAGTTGTCTTTTAAATGTCTGAATGCCCTTTTATCATTTTTAATGGTTTCTTCTGCTACTATGAATTTCCGGGTTATTTCGTCCAAATTGTGGCAGTCTCTCGTCTTTGTAGTATCCCCAAGGAAAAAAATCAATAGGGTTTATGTCCGGGGACCGTGCAGGCCAGGCTAAAGGGCAAAGATACCCTGAAAGATGGATTGGTCGTTGCAGCCTGCGCATGCGCCGGTGATGCCTGCCTTAAAGCCTGGCCTCCACGGTCCCTCGACCTAAACCCCATTGATTTGTTTCAATGGGAATACTAAAAAGACCTCGGCTACTTGAGAAAATGCCACAATTTGGACGAAATAACCCGGAAATTCATAGTAGCAGAAGAAACCATTAAAAATGATAAAAGGGCATTCAGACATTTAAAAGACAACTTTTTACGGTGATGTCGCACTTGCATTGAGCAACAGCGGGGTTATTTTAAAAATTTCTGGTAATTAAACACCTATTTATTGGTTTTAATGATCATCAAGTTAATTCAATTTTTGCACTTACCACATTTAGATTTAAATTTTTCGATTGAAGCCTTCTGAATAATTAAATGAAATTTTCAGGATAGCTATCTGATAGATAGAGCAAGTTTTTAAAAGTCAAACGGAAAACTTTTTTTATGTGATTTTATTTTTTTACGGGCCCTTGAAGTGGTGAACATATTGGGTAATTTTATCTTTCTTGCCATTTAATTCTTTTTTTTATTCCATTCAAAGATCTAACCATAGTAAATGTTACCATACTGAATTGGCCTATCTTTCAGCTTAGCACACAAAAAAAATCAAGCATTTTCCGCAATCATTGACGTCAGCATGAGTGAAAATATCATCGTACTCGGCGATAGGTGAAAAATTGAAAAAAACGTCATAACTCCGAAAATACGAAAAATCGCATAACATACATGGGGGTGATTCGGATAGCCCTTTAGGTCCTCTACCTCTCAGCTTCCGTTCATCACTACTTTTTGGTACACCCTGTATATAAAAATGAATCGCAAAATGTGTTGGTAAGCGCATAACTCGAGAACGGCTGAACCGATTTCGATAATTCTTTTTTTATTATATTCCTTGAAGTACAAGGATGGTTCTTACGTAGAGAAAACGTAAATATGTACCACGGGCGAAGCCGCGGCGGACTGCTAGTGTAAGTATATAAACGTACATTTATATACCACAGGGATAAAATACATAATATACATAGGTATATGTAATATTAAAATGTTAAAATCTTAAAAGAGCAACTCTAGAGATGTTTTCCATTATCATTGGAAGTTATATTAGCTTTAACTTTTTATTTAATTATACATTTTCGGACTCATCAAATTCTATCGGATTTTGGCGCGTTTTCATATGCAAGTAGCAATAATGAAACTTTCTACTTGGGAAAGACTTTAAAATTCCATCCAATTCCATCCATCCGACTTTAAAGTTCCATCTCAGTAGTTTCGAAGCTTATTTACAGCTTAACAACGGCCAAAAAAATTCATAAAAAATAATTAATAAGCTAATTCACGAACTTAATCTATCAACCTATTTTAATCTTTAGTTCTGAATTGACGAGCCATTCTAAAATGTAATTTCGACAATAATTAAGTTGTTTTATTACCTACTCATAAATCCAATCTCTTTTATTGGTCTTCATTCTGCCCACCTTGGATATTTAAAGCAAATGTGGGTAGTTGAAGCTTCCTCCTACATTTTATAAATAAAATCCACCCGCCTCTCTAAACAGTAATCAATAAATTACTGATTATTAAATATCGATGTACATTTTATACATACATTATGCGACTTAATTAACTTCGCTGTTGAAGGTTTGAAAATAACTTAACACACCGTCTTTTAAAAAATAATTTCATCTGTTATTAAAATAAGTACTTACCTTTATATAAAGTAGATATAGGTAATAGTCCGGGATACATCGCCCATTTTTGCAAGTGATTACTATCAAGCTAATTTTTCGTGAGTAGCTTTATTTTGATGAGATGCCCAATAATTTCATGTACAAAACTCTCGATTGTGGTAGCTACCAGAGGAAACAAGGATAAAATATTTTGATTTGATGGTTCTCAAATATTTATTACGCAATTTGTAGGACAATATGTCTGTTGAATTATATAAGTATTGCTTGATAGTAATCACTTGCAAAAATGGGCGATGTATCCCGGACTATAAGCTAGATAACTCATAAAAAATAATATTACATAATTTTTTATCAAATCAATAATAGTTTAAAGAACCAAACTATAGGTACGCGGTTGGTTATTTAGTACATATCTTTTTCGAACTTAATAAAATACATTTTCAGCGCGTAGCCGAGTACCCGCAGTGTTCCGCACCTGTTGGTCTTAGCGTGATGATATACATATAGCCTATAGCCTTCCTTGATAAATGGGCTATCTATCACCGAAAGAATTTTTCAAATCGGACCAGTAGTTCCCGAGATTAGAGCGTTCAAATTGACAAAAAAACAAACTCTTCAGCTTTATAATATTAATAAGTGAATCTTGTTAATTGTATGGTTAATTCTCGGCGAGAATTATATATTATTAAATAATAATAGTAACTGTATCAGATCTTCGGTTTAACTGTAAGTACCTAATCGCTTCGATTGTTCGTATCGAACCTAATTGCGGATTTGCGTAATATCTTTTGTGTGAGATAGTCTATTATACTTACTATTGTAAACATAACTTTCTGTACATGTTGCAAGGACATGATTTTACCTAAAATAATAAGGTGCTATGGGTCAAACGCATACCTATGGTGGATACTTGCAATAATGTTTAATTAATACAAAGCTGTTGTAGCACACATGAAAGCTTATAATATACTAGCTTTCTGCCCGCGGCTTCGCCCGCGTTTTCAAAGAAAAACCCGCATAGTTCCCGTTCCCGAGGGATTTCCGGGATAAAACCTATCCTATCTCTCAAGTTGGATCGAAGTGCACATGGTGTGCGAATTTTATTATAATCGGTTAAGTGGTTTAGGAGTCCATTGAGGACAAACATTGTGACACGAGATTTATATATATTAAGATTATTATCTATACACGGTGTCCCACTATTAGTATACTAAGCGCGAAGGGGGTTGTAGTTTTATATACATACACTGATCACGTTAAAAATAGTTAAACAAGAAGTTAGAAAAAATCTAGAAACTAGAACTAACTAAAACTAGGAAAACCATTCCCCTTTAGTTACGTGAAAAATAAATGGAAAGACATGCAACAAATCACTTTGCACTGCAGTTCCCGAGTTTTACCGAAATTCAGCCACACATCCAATTTACATAGGGTTGTCACATTCTATGAAGGTACATATATTTTATTATAAGAAAATTCAGATATTGCTAGAATTACACGTGAATATGATTTTGAATCCGTGCTAATATTATAAATTTTATTTGTTAGTTTGTATGGTCAATCCGTTTCGATAGAGATTGGTTACAAATACTTCAGAAACAGTTTACAAAAATAATTTGTATGAATTGGCTAAAAATATATTATTTAATATAACATGACCTTTTTGTAAATGAACTAAAAGAATCCACAAAAATATCTTTTCAGTGAAATATAACTTTTTTTGTGCGTGTCGCATCCCTACACTCACCTGCCAGAAAGTTTTGCTTCGCAATCAATCAGGCCATTCATGCTCGCTGCATTTTGATCTTGAATGTGCAAGTAAAATATAAGGAGAAATATTTAAAAAAATACGTTTGAACTCCCCAAAAGTCAGAGGTATTGTTTTAAGAATGACTTCGCGTGTATATTTTTGTGTATCTATACAAATATTATAAAGAGGAAAGGTTTGATTTTTTGTTTGTTTGTTTGTTTGTATGAATTGAATAGGCTCCGAAACTACTTGGCAGATTTGAAAAATTCTTTCACTGTTGGAAAGCTACATCATTTCTGAGTGACATAGGCTAGGTTTTATCCCGGAAATCCCACGGGAACGGGAACTATGCGGGTTTTTTTTGAAAACGCGGGCGAAGCCGCAGGCGGAAAGCTAGTTTTTAATAAGAGAGATATTTCTTTCGGCGGATATTTCGTGGGTTATTATTATAAAGAGTGATGGTGATTTCTTAGTAATGTAGGGCTGATTCATGTTTGCAATTTCCTGTAGATTTTTTTTTCGATTTTAGATATTTTGGGTTTTTATTTATATATATCAGAATACCTACAGTTTGTTAATTTCAAGACAGACAAATCCATACTAATATTATAAATGCGAAAGTAACTCTGTCTATCTATCTGTTACTCAATCACGCCTAAACTACTGAACCAATTTGCATGAAATTTGGTATAGAGATATTTTGATACCCGAGAAATGACATAGGTTTTATCCCGGAAATCCTACGGGAACGTGTTTTTCTTTGAAAACGCGGGCGAAGCCGCGGGCGGAAAGCTAGTTATTCATATAATTTGTTTTTACCCTATATCTGTATTATAAACTAGCTTTCCTGTCTCCTACGTATTCTATTTATATGTATTCCTACTTCACATTACAGAGTGACAATCATTCCTGATACAACAAGGTAACGAACGAAAAAAATATTCCTACAATAAATTATTAAACGAAGATAAATCCTAAAAACGACATCATCATAAAACTCACGATCTGGAGCCATTTCGTTTCGTTTTAAATTATTAATTAATGTTTTTTACGTTTTAATTGGATGGCTCTTATTGTCGTTTTTATTTCTTGTTCCTTTTGAGTGCGCACTTAACCTACTTACATACATTGTTCGAAGTAGGCATTTTATTACCAAGGGAACATCGTATCAATCAATTTGCAATTGTTATAATGGTACAAACATTATAAATGTCGATATTATATATTATATGTATACAGAATACAAAGCTTTTGTAGGTTCTAATTGATACATTTTATTTAGGACGTGACAAAAACTATGTTTTCAGTTCAACATTTTCTTGCTAAGGTAAGAAATAGTAACATTAACTTCCAACTTGATGCCCTGTACACGTTTATCATAAATATCTTACATTTGATAGCTATTTAGTTTTGTAGCATTCAAATGCTCTATAAATAATTTTTTTTTAATTAAACAATACTTATAAAAATTCGCTCAATAACTACTAAACCTATTTTTACTCAATTTTCAAGAATGGAAAACGTAGTATGTACCTATACTCTAGCAACATTAAAGTACACGATTTCTGAAGTTTAACACAACGCGAGTGAAACCGCGGGCGGAAAACTAGTTCAATATAAATAGACAACTAGTCCCACTTCTGTTACATAATAGAATACAAAACTATCAATAGAATTAGGAGTTTATCGATTCATTCCATATTGCTCACACCGTGTAGGCACCGCGTAGGCTTTGCTACGGATTTGTCATGTTATAATGACTGTTCGTTTATGACGTGGGCTGACAGACTTCACGATGACAGATAAATGACGGATATGCCTATGACGCTGTCAATCGGTATATGGGGTAATTAGTGACTCAGTAATAGGTAGTAAATATTCACTATATTACGATTATCTTATTTTAGATCGATGAATCCAAAAAGTGAAGCAAGGATTATTTTAATGATTAAACTGAGCCAAAATTATTTTATAGTCTTATTGTATTAACAACATAGATTAATATTAATTACAATTATTAATTAATGTGTACACAAATAATTTTTAAATGTTTCAAAATTTAGTGCTAAAAATCATGCTCATAGAACCTAGAATATAGGTCAATCATCCGCTTCACACTGTTTTAAAAGTTTTTCAAAGTGAATTAATCTTTCAATCCATACTAATATTATAAATGCGAAAGTAACTCTGTCTGTCTGTCTGTTACTCAATCACGCCTTAACTACTGAACCAATTTGCATGAAATTTGGTATAGAGATATTTTGATACCCGAGAAAGGACATAGGATAGGTTTTATCCCGGAAATCCTACGGGAACGGGTTTTCTTTGAAAACGCGGGCGAAGCCGCGGGCGGAAAGCTAGTTTAAAATAAACGCTGTTATACAGAACACAAAGTCATTTCCGAGGTAATGAATAATTCAAACACTGAAACAGCTTATAAAACAATTTAAGCTTATAAAATAAAAATAAAGTATCTTCAAAAGAGAAAATATATTGTTTGTTGATAGTATTTTCCTTAATTTTGCCAACGACGAAGACCTTACAAACTGAGATATTTAACTACCTATGCTTCAAAATAATGAAAAAAAAAACATCAAATACCTAGTACCTACTTATGTATAAACTTGTTATTTATTTACTTAAATACTTATTACGTACATTTTTAAAAAATTGAATTTTTTTACTTTTTCTTACGTATTTTTTATTTTCAACGTTTCCACAGTCCTAGACCAATGCTTGATTAAAATTCGTTTACAATCGACATCCCTATATCATTTTGCAGGTTGGAAGATATCACATATCAAAGTAGCCTGTGTCAACAGAAAACCATCATAATCCATCTTTACAGTAAAAAAATAAATACAAAAAAACAAACCACCGCCGACAAGTGTTGGACAAACATGACCCTTGTTTTTTTACAAATGACTCAGTATCCCTTCGCGCCGTTCGCAATAATTACCATATGTAAGGTTGTCACTTTATACTTTTTTATTTATTTTTATTGATCAGTAGGGAAGCGTTGGACCACGATCTCGCCTGCTGGTGAGCTGCTATGACATAAGATGGAGCGCGCTGCCTTAGAAGATACCCGTTCGTTCTTCTCTACATAGAATTTTGGTATAAAAAATTAAAATTTACTAAATAACTAGCTAAGTGCTCAACGCAGCTGAAGAAGTTTTCACTTCAAACATGTGAACAATATTTTCATTATGTAGGTAGTAAGAAATCAAACTTACACCTATCACTATACACTACATCAATCGTCCATGTAATTTTTTCATAAAAAAGAAATCCCGTTTTTTTTATAAAGTTGCTTCTATAATCAAAATAACTGCCCCAACGTATAAGACACAAACAAATGCACTATCCTCAAACAAAGAAACAGCCAAGCATATAATTCCCTCGCGAGTGGCAACCCTAATCGCGTCCCACTTTCGCACAAAGGGTGAAAGGGAGAGAATTCACGAATGCAAATTGCAGAAACATTCAACACTGCAGTTCGCGGTGTGGACGTTGCGTGTGAAAAGACCATTTCAATGAAGCGTGGAGGTATAGAAAAATGTGAATTAAGGGTGAATGATTTTATTTTTACAAGTGATTGGTAATATAATATGCTTCGATTTGCGTAATAAATTATAGTATCGGATAGTTACAAAATACGTAAGGAATGTAATGTAAGGAAGGTATAGTTGCTATGCACGAAACTTGACCACTTTTTACCGTAATAACTTAGCTACCTATTCCCTTGTTTGTTTGTTTGTTTGTTTGAACGCGCAAATCTCAGGAACTACTGGTCCGATTTGAAAAATTATTTCGGTGTTAGATAGCCCATTTATCGAGGAAGGCTATAGTCTATATATCATTACGCTAAGACCAACAAGAGCGGCGCCACTCGGGTGAAACCGAGTAGCGCAGCTAGTCAGATATATTTGAGTGAAAGCGTAAAAAAAAACCTCCTATTCTAACTAAACCTCCTATTCTAAACATAGTAGGATAATTAGTAACTAACTATAGACTAATTATTAATCAACCGCAACAAAAATTCACGCTTAACACGCGCTTATCACCACTGCGACCATAAATCCAACGGTGCCACGGAACGGCTCTATCAGAAACAGTAAAACATAAATGCCGTTAGATAGCCGAGATCAATTAATGCTAGACCGTTAAACGGAGGATGCATCTCGATACAAACTAATAATATCGCATAAATAGTGAAACACCTTTGCTAATCCATACTTAATATTATAAATGCGAAAGTAACTCTGTCTGTCTGTCTGTTACTCAATCACGCCTAAACTACTAAACCAATTTGCATGAAATTTGGTATGGAGATATTTTGATACCCGAGAAAGGACATAGGCTACCTTTTATTGCGAAATATGTACCACAGGCGAAGCCGGGGCGGACCTCTAGTATTATAAATTTCTCTAGTATTATAAGTTTGTTTGTTAGTCTTTCTTGCACATAACAACGGACAAACTTACAACCGACTTAAAAAAGAGGAGGAGGTTCTCATTCGAATTGATTTTTTAGCTTTATTACCTAAAAACTTTCGGATTGAGTGTACTTATTTTGATTACAGTTTACCTTCATATTATTTATTATTATTTTTTTTTGAGAGCAAGTGTTTAACCGATTGGTCCCATTTTTAATTCTACATTATAATATGATTTTTGTATCTGGAAATAAGACACTAGACAGTGATATAGGCTAATTTATACCGCGATAAGACTTCTAATTTTCATGGCAATTTATTTCGATAATAGCTAGCGAAATACCTTTGATAATTTATAACCTTCCGTGCACCATGTGGGGTTTAATACACCCCAGCCATACAAAAATCTTTGTATCTTTTCCAAACATTGTGCGAAAGTCTTGAAACCTCGTGTAGCTGGAGTTACGACCTTGCCAGACCTCTTAACGACATTGGTTTAGTAATAGTGTCGCAGACGCGGTAAACGGACGCTGTCAAAGTGCAACTGGGTGTCAGAAACCCCACGTAGTTCGGGACGTCCACTAAAAGGTGAGCAGTATGGTGTGATAAAATACGACTATTTTTATATAAATATTTATTTAATTTGTTTTTTTATTATTTAAAATTATCTGAAATTGTTTCTAGGGCTCATTATAGCTCATCACATCAATGAAAATGCAATAATATCCGCACTTATGGAAGAAAATGATAGCGATACGGATGAGCTGTTTCTACCTGGAAGTGAAAATGACTTGGATCACTTGAGCATTCAGTCTGAAAGTGAAAGTGAAGAAGAAGTACAGGATATTAATTTTTAAGCTATTGAATAGCTTCTATTGCGGGCCTTGAGCGCGGGGACCGAATCCAGAAATTCCATAACGAAAAACCTCACGCTCCCCACTCCTACGGGCACGGAGGTGTGGCTTGAAGGCATAGCATGCAATAGCTTTACCTCAGCAGTCCCCGAGTTCCACACGTCTTTTTTTTCTTCTTAAAGTCTAACCCATAGAACATAGTCTTATTTTAGGTTGGTAAAAAGTACTATTTCTGTTACATAGCCTAAAGATATAATAAATGTTTATAATATTTGATATATTTATTTTATTTTTAACCTCTTATAGTCAAGGGATACTAATAATATACATATTACAGATTTACAATAAATACTAGCTATAAAAACGTGGAAAGATTATTGGGTCCAGGAAACCCCACGTAGTGTAGGACGTAACTTTTATCCACGTGGTTCACGGAAGGTTAATAACGAGGACAGTGAATAACGAATTGAATAATTGACTGTTAAGTGCAATATGTGAAAGTTTATTTTCTCTAGCGCAATAATTTCACATAGAATATTATTAAAGGTAAACTGTGACTGTGAAATACATGAAAAATTAATTTCTCTTACAATTATTTACCCACACAAGAATTTCACATACCTACATATTTAATTTTATTTTCTCTCACGTAATTTAATGAAACAATAAATTATGTATTCTCATTGCATACACTTTTTAATATCTGGGGAAAATCTTGCACAGAAAAGCGTGTTGTTTAGAATTCCTATACCGACTATTGCATACCTATAAGTGTTGGTATTTGAAAAATCGCAATAGCACTTAACCACTAGAATCCAGAGTATCTGACATCGAAGCAATACAAATATATGTACACAAGCTGTGCCCCGCAGTTTTACCCGCAGTGTTGCGCCTGTTGGTCTTAACGTTATGAATGATGATATACCTTATAGCCTTCCTCGATAAATGGGCTATCTAACACCGAAAGAATTTTTCAAATTGGACCAATAGTTCCTGAGATAAGCTTCAAACAAACAAACTCTTCATATATGAAAAGCTATTGTGTATCTCATGTAGGCGGTTTAATTTGCAACTGCGACATGCGAAGCCTTTTAATATTGCATTGCTATAAACTGTTCCGTTCTTATGTTTGTAAGTTGTGATTAAATAGACATTGTATATAATTAGTAAGTGTCGCCATTTATGTAATGTAATCTTCTATAATATAAAAATGAATCCCAAAATGTGTTGGTAAGCGCATAACTTGAGAACGGCTGAACCGATTTCGTTAATTCTTTTTTTATTATATTCCTTGAAGTACGAGGATGGTTCTTACGTAGAGAAAACGTAAATATGTACCACGGGCGAAGCCGGGGCAGACTGCTAGTTAGGTATAATAATGTGAAAGTCTGTATGTTTGATAGGTAATTGACTAAACGTAACTAAAGGTTGAATTAAGTACTTTTTTGTACTATTCACATTTGTATGTTTTTATTTAATAAATCTTAAACATTGCAAAGCTGCATTCACAATTTGGTGAAACGTGAACCACATCGTTTTTAGCATTTTTGACATAGATAGGTATTTTCTATTATTATTCAAAAGTTATGTATCGTATAGGCAATGTAGACCGTACCTAATGCTTATATATTGACAGAGCTACTGAACATATACCTACCAACCTATTTGTCCATCTATACATAATATAACTACTTCTTGCTATACCGAACTACAGAGCCTTACTTCAATACCTACTGAAGATATGCCTTATCACTATCTATCTGCCTTACATCCCCCCCATTACAATCCACTGATCTAGGTAAGTATATAATTTATCTACTTCTCACTATACCTAACTATAGAACCTTACCTACAATACCTACTGAAGATATGCCTTATCACTATCTATCGACTGTTACTTCCCCCATTGCAATCCGCTGATCTAACGTGTACATTTTACTTCATCCTCTCCAACATAACACATGTAGATGGACAAATAGGTTGGTAGCATTTGGTAGGTATATGTTCAGTAGCTCTGTCAATATATATATAAGCATTAGGTACGGTCTACATATAGGCAGATATTGTTTGAAGCTAATCTCAGGAACTATTTATTGGAGATAAAGCTTATTGCTTCTAGATAACCATCCTTATCGCGACTCTATTAACCTAATCCCTAACCATTACCTAGGGATATAATAAAAGCTACATTGCCGAGTTGTGTCCGTTAATTTGTATTGTAATTTGAACCTTATTGATTTGAATTTAGGGCTAGATTGTTGGAAATATTTTGCATGCATTCCTTACATTGTTGAAGGTAAGTATGCTATTCGATTGACTAACATACCTTAACTTATAGGTTTAACACGTACATTATAATTACAACTTAATACATGGGAACTAATAATTATACACTACTTTTATAGCATAGCTAGTAAAACATACAACCCATCACTACAAAGAATAAAACAAAGTCGCTTTCTCTGTCCCTATATCCCTATGTATGCTTAAATCTTTAAAACTACGCAATGGATTTTGATGCAGTTTTTTTAATAAATAGAGTGATACCTGTGTAAGCTTTTAGTATATTAATTATTAGGTTTTAGATAAAGCGAGCGAAGCCGCAGGTGGAAATCTAGTCCTCTATAAAAAGAGTATCTAGTGAAAAAAATCAATCCAAACCTTCATTCATGAGATAAGCGCGTACAAACAAACGCTTCTGCTTTATTAGCACAGATAACAAAACACAACTACGCTTAGCTTACAACATGTGATTGTTTCGGAAATTTCTAGAAATAAATAAAGAAATATCTTTGTGTAACATAGTCAACTAACGACTTAGCTTAGTTACATAGAAATGCTTTTAGCTAGCTGCGTAATATTTCGTATTTCTAATAAAATCACTAAAGAAAATCAATAGGAGAAATATGAAAAGGTTAGGAAAATACTGAGTGTGTATAGCGAATTGGGTACATTTTTATGAACCGACATGAAAAAGAGAGGTTCTTAGTCCGATACCTATGAATACTGAGTACCTTGTGATGTTAAATTAGTAATTACTACCTATTTATGCGAATTGCAAGAACTTGTAAAAAAGTTTAGATGCACAGCATATGCACACATGTAAATTTTCTTCGGCCACGTCCACACTGACCGAGCTGCTTCGCGCAGCAATTGCTTCGCGAGGCTGCTCGCTCTGTGTGGACCCACCTTTTGAATACGAACGTTGAGAGAAGGTTTGAGTTTTATAATTGCGAGCGATACGATTCTTAAATACATGCCTTTATCTATGCTTAATTTTGTATGCAATCTACATTTGCCAAATATGCAAATATACACTCTAGGTATATTACCTACAAAAAACGTTGACAATATTTACGACTGTAGACGGGAAATAATAAAATCGATTGCTTTCTATAACGGTAGATATCAGCACAGTTAGGTTTGCATTCGCCGACAGGTATTTGCGAGTAGACAAATTACCTATATTGTACTAATATTTGCGACATTTAAGCCTGTTTTATATTTGTTTGTTTATTAACTGCTAGGTAGCTGCTGTAAGAAGATTCAAAATGAATATCTGCCTTATACATTAACTAGCTGTTCCCCGCGGTTTTAGCCGCATCATTCCGTTGCTGTTTGATTTCCTCGATACACCGAAAGATTGTTTCAAATCGGACCAGCAGTTCCTGAGATTAGCGTGTTCAAACAAACAAACTCTTCAGCTTTATAATATTAAAGTAAAGATGATGAGTTGTTGACGGTTGTATTAGATGCTTTATTGTGTTTTAAAGGTGGTAAATGTTAAAAATATATGTTATGACAATTCAAAAGTGCTTCTAGAAGAAGTCTAATTGAATAAATGTTTGAGTTTGAGTTGAAAAACAAATCATACAGAAACACAGATAACAAAATATTGAAATAGAATACAATTTAATACTACTTATAACATTTTTAATGTATCTTTTGTACAAAAAACATGCGTAATAATACATTGTATTAAGCTTAAACGTGTTCTATCTCTCCAATACGTATCTAAGGTAGCAATTAATATTGTATACTAGCGCCGTCCGTCCGTCCGCCCCGGCTTCGCCCGTGGTACATATTTACGTTTTCTCTACATAAGAACCATCCTCGTACTTCAAGGAATATAATAAAAAAAGAATTATCCAAATCGGTTCAGCCGTTCTCGAGTTATGCGCTTACCAACACATTTTGCGATTCATTTTTATATATAAAGAAGATAAGATAAGCAATACAGAATTAAATACAAAATTTAACATTATACCTAAATAGTATTTAAGTAAACCTACATAAGTCTACAACATCTGTGGACCTCATTTCTAAAAGCTCCTACTCCCAATACGTTATCAGCTATAACCTAAATGTATAGGATTACATAAAAATCCCTACATAAATGATAAAAGTACATAAAGATGTGAAGACAAATGTGATCATACGACTCGTTCGTGTCTAAAATAAACCCGAATTACATAAGTATAATATGTAATATAAAATAAATACATATTATAAATCTGAAGACCTTGTTTGTTTGTTTGAACGCGCTAATCTCAGGAACTACTGGTCCGATTTCGAAAATTCTTTCGGTTTTAGATACTTAGCCCATTTATCGTGGAAGGCTATAGGCATTATGTTACAAAGAAACACAACTTACCTGTAAACTTAAATATGTTTAAAATGTGGGAACATAATATATGGGCTGATAATGGAATAGCAATATTTGTAATTTATGGAAATAATGAAATAAATACGAAAATCAGGTAATTGCCGGACTAGTGTCGCGCGCGAGCGAGATGTAATCTGTTTTGTGTGAAAGAGGGCAAATTTTAAAATATAATGGACCCTCTTCACAATCGGCAGCGTTGGACGAGTAGAGGCAATCACGATTATGTGTCTAAGAGGGCCTAAATGTCTATGATCGGCCGTCATTGTAGATATTTATTCATATCCATAATTTGTTGGGCCAACGCTGCCCATTGTGATGAGGGCTCTGTAGATATTTATTCATAAATTTTATAATCGCCGCAAACATCGACCATCATTTGTTGGTCCAACGCTGCCCATTGTGCAGAGGGCCCTTTATACTCAGCAACATTCGCCTAATGACATGAAACATATGCAAAAAACGTCGGGCGGCATTCCGCGCTGTCGAGCATCGGAGCATGTACGAGAAATGGTGGACCATTTGAAGAATTAATTATGTGATAAATGAACCGTGTAGACAGACTGTAGAGGATAAGCTTGCGGTTTGCGTCCGTTGTTTGTGTTCTGAATCGCGCTTTTGAAGTATTCCTGATATCTAAGAATATCCATAGATGATCAAGAATATTCATTTTCTCGTTGCGATGTAATTATTTTAAAAGATGAATTCTTTAAAAAAAATCTTGTATAATTAGATAAACCTACTATTTCAAATATCTGAACATGATGAGTTCGCCGTAGTTTCCTATTCATTTCCTATTGTAAGTATTTAATTAGTTTCGAAGGTATCGTGTAACATTCGAAATAAGATAATGCCATAGTTTTTCCACTGATCGACTACCAGCATCATTTTTTTATATACCTTTTGTTTTTATTCAAATTAACTTATAAGGAGTAATAAACAGGCCATTTCCATTTTACATAAAACTGCATTTATACCAGCATTTTTGCCGGCATAGCGAATGAGGGGGCAGATGCATTTCACATCTGTTTCACTCGTCACTTACGTTACAGGCCAGTGAGTAACCACTAAATAACCTTCAGTACTTTGCTCGTTATCTACTTCTTTCTTATATATAAAAATGAATCGCAAAATGTAATGTAAGCGCATAACTCGAGAACGGCTGAACCGATTTCGATAATTCTTTTTTTGTTATATTCCTTGAAGTACGAGGATGGTTCTTATGTAGAGAAAACGTAAATATTATGTACCACGGGCGAAGCCGGGGCGGACCGCTAGTATAAAATATAATCATGTAGGTAGGTACCTATACGAAAATGCAGTAGTAAGTATACCGTTGCCACGTAGTCATAAATTCTTACAATACCTAATTGATTTCGCATTATAAATAATATGTTACTAACTAACTTTAATATTAGTATAGATATATAAACGTCCCGTAATATTAGAGCTAGCGCGCACGAGCAACTTTGTCTCCGCAACTATTTTGTCTCTCCACCCATGGGCTAGTTTGAAAGTGCGCGCACGTAGCGACGCAACTCCCCATACAATTGGTGGGAGAGACAAAATAGTTGCGGAGACAAAGTTGCTCGTGCGCGCACTGTCTTAGCAATCACATCGACCGCACCGACCGTTATCGTTAATTCTAAACGCAATTTGTCTTTGCGAGAACCAATTTCTTCAAGCCGTCAAAGGATCCCCGAGCTTTCGCTGATAAATTCTCATTTACAGTGCTTAATTGTATTATTATAGGATACTAGATTATAATCTTGCTTCGTTTTAGTTTCAAATTATGTTTATAGGTCTATCTCACAATTTTTTTCTTACTACCAAGTATCTATCTATATCTAGATAAACATAGATAGGTACATACTTAATGATTTATTATGTTGTTCTCTTTTATTGCAATTTGTGTTTTCTTATTTGTAATGTCTCTGTGGTGCAAAATACAGATTTTTGTTGTTGTTGTTGATATATTGGTGTAAATACTAAAACTATGTGTCTTTCTAAATTATTTGGCACATTATATTTAACACAATGAGTTAATTAAAAATCTACTAAAATCTCGCACCATTAATGTACCTAAGTATAGTTAAACCGTAAAAGTTACATATTCAACGCCATAAAAATCACACAAAAATAATAACCCCAATATTGAATAAATGAACGCGATTTACAAAAGCTTTTCAATACAGGGATCCTTTTAACAAATTTTCCCATAATAGAGAAAAATAAATTACAATGTCCGACCAATTTGCGGATGAATTTTATAAGTTCGTTACAATAGACTTTGTGGATTTTATTTTCAACGGAATCATGACTGGATTAATTAAAATTTCTTTTCAATTAAAAATATAAAAGAACCCTGTTAGTAGCTTTTTTCGGTAACGGGTTATTAAATCAAAACCGTGTTTGCTTTTAAGTAGGATTTCTTAATCCATACTAATATTATAAATGCGAAAGTAACTCTGTCTGTCTGTCTGTTACTCAATCACGCCTTAACTACTGAACCAATTTGCATTAAATTTGGTATAGAGATATTTTGATACTCGAGAAAGGACATAGGATAGGTTTTATCCCGGAAATCCTACAGGAACGGGATTTTCTTTGAAAACGCGGGCGAAGCCGCGGGCGGAAAGCTAGTAGAGAATAAAGTATTTTGTAAAGATTAATATAATTTATGATATTCTATTACGAAATAGAATAATGAGATGTAATCAAATTCTACAAATGTAATCGATTGATAATAAATAAAATAATTCACTTAAAAAGGTTTGTGTAAACACAATAGGTACACGTAAACCATGAAACTAAAGTCGACAACATGTAGAAAATAAAAACAACCAAAAACATACATACTTCCACTTTTCCAAAAGTGAAAAATCCACCTTCCTTAACACTAAAAGAATACACAAAAACAATTCAAATTCCCTTTGATCTTCCTTAACAACCCGAAAGCTACATACAAGTATCTCCTATACATATGTAAAACAAAGTCATTGTCGCTGTCTGTCCGTCTCTATAAGCTTAATGCTTTAAAACTATGCAACAGATTTTGAAGCAGTTTTTTTTCATAGATAGAGTGGTTCTTGAGGAAGGTGTGAGTATCTAATTTTTAAAGTTTTCGACAAAGCAGGCGAAACCGCAGGGTGAAAATGAGTCACAGTATAAAACGAAGTCGCTGTCTGTCTATCCCTATGTTCCTATGTATGCTTAAAACTATAAAACTACGCAACGTATTTTGATGAGGTTTTTTTACATATAGAGTGGATCTTGAGAAAGGTGTAAGTATATAATTTGTTACCTAAGTTTACTACAAAGCAAGCGAAACCGCGTGTAAATCTTGTATACCTAATGCCCCCTGCGGCACTTAGAGATTTCTCGGAAATTATCTCAAATGCTAAAAGCAAGATAATGAAGGCCTAACAAGAACCCTTGTGATGTTGAAATTTTCGTGGGTACGACTTTGTGTATCCGACATTTGTTTATTCAATTGAACGAGTGCTATAAATAAATATAACTTGGCTATTAATAAATATATATTAACTAGCTTTCCGCCCGCGTTTTCCGAACGGTTTTTTTAGAGAAAAACCCGTTCCCGTAGGATTTCCGGGATAAAACCTATCCTATGTCCTTTCTCGGGTATCAAAATATATCTATACTAAATTTCATGCAAATTGGTTCAGTAGTTCAGGCGTGATTGAGTAACAGACAGACAGACAGAGTTACTTTCGCATTTATAATATTAGTATGGATATGAGCATTATTCAAGTTTTGTCTTAGGCGTGTTAAATATTACAGGTTTTGATAAAACTTACATATAAGACAGTACTACCTTACTACATACTTACCTACTAATTTATGCTATATAGGTATAGACTACAGGCCCGTTTTGAAAAAATTATGGGTCATTTGACCCACCACGAGACCTATCTAGAACGATATAAGAGCATAAAATAATAAGATTCAGCACTATGATGTCACTTGTAAGCTGTCCACCTGAGTGCAGATGAGAATTCGAAGGTTCATGTAGAGATTTTCTCCCCTTGTCTCCATGATTTTTGTACGGCGTTGCGGAATAATGGCTTATAAGCAGTATAGAAATAGTATGACACAGATGCCGTACAAAAATGGTGGTCCACAAAGTCGGAATTTATTTTTATTTTTCGACAGTTGCCGGGGTAAATTTGGTCATTTGATTTTGTACGGCATCTGTGTCATACTATTTCTATACTACTTTTAATCAATTATTCCGCAACGCCGTACAAAAATCTTGGAGACAAGGGGAGAAAATCTCTACCTGAACCTTCGAATTCTCATCTGCACTCAGGTGGACAGCTTACAAGTGACATCATAGTGCTGAATCTTATTATTTTATGCTCTTATATCGTTCTAGATAGGTCTCGTGGTGGGTCAAATGACCCATAATTTTTTCAACACGGGCCTGTAGTCTAGTAGGTACTAATTATATAGGTAGATAAATCTAAACATTTTGTTTGTTTGTTTCGAATCGTTTCCAGCCAGTAGTTTCTGATATTACTCAAGAACTATTGATCCGATTAGAAAATTTTTTTCCTTGAATCTAACACCATTTATGGGAGAAGGTTAGGGAAGGTAAGGCTATATAACTTCGTAGGTGACACCGTGGGTTACAGCTAGTGTCATTATAAGCACTAAGATTATAATAAATAATTTATGTAAAAGGTTAATACCAATAAATCCTGTCAACTCCAAGCGCTACAGCATTTTTCCATTACCAAGTAACAATTTTCCCAGTACCCGTGATTTCAATTGAAAAAATAACATTCCCGGAACAAGAAATCGAATAATTAAAAGGACGATAGACGTTTAATAATGTTAGCAGTTAAAGCGATTAACATTAAGCGCTTTAAAAGCTTTCAAAGTATTAAAGCCACTGCAATGCAGCGCTTGAGGCGAAAACTTTCTGTTGTCGTTATAAAAACACTTTTGTAAAGTAAATTTAGAAACTACTGAACAATATCTTGAGAAATATGGTATCGTAGTTTGCCAGTGACTTCGCTCGTTGCAAAGTATTCAATAACATCCAGTTTGTAAGGTAATTTAGAAATATGTTAACGTGTTTTGAATCAAACACATGGATTTATTGAATAGAAAATGAAAAGCAATGGGCTTTTCATTGTCACAATGTGACTTAATGAACCAATAATTGGAGAAACGAATTAACAAACACCTATACACATTACGCACACACATCAGCTACTACATAAATCTACAATAACTTTGTATGTACATTTCTAAGAAGATATATTAGTTTTCCTATCTATAAAATACATTGCAATAGCACTTCACAAATCTTATTATCAGATACTTTTTTACAATTAACATAACAAAACCTTACAAATGGCTTCCTCAGTCTTTCAAATATTCTTCCGTAAATCCATCAAGAAACCAAGTATAATATTCTCATATTTCCTAGCTATTTTACAGGAGCATATTTACTTACCGCCTCGTTGAAATTAAACCGGTATCATTATACATAATATGTAGGTATATAATAGACGCTTGCATCCCCTTTACCTGAAAAGAGAAAATAACGAGGTTCGTTAAAATGTTATACGAGATATCTGCAAGACGAACCATTGTAATAATATTGTGGTAAAGGTTAAGAGCACCTTTGACTTATATTTAGTAAAACATGTTACCTAAAATTGTCGCATTATTTATATATGAGTAAGAGGAATGTATCACTTCTTAATTTGGCTGCATATTTGTTCAAAATTAATGATTATCGTTCTTTAAACTTTGAAAGTAGTTTTCAATTGAATTTTTCTAAAACTTGTGTATATATCTACTAATACTATAAATAGTAAAATTAGTTTGTTTGTTACGATTTAGATTTCAAATTCAAATTTTCCCAGTAACATAAACTAAATTTATTTTTTTCGTCCCGGGTCAACCCAATTCAAAACTAAACAAGAATCGAACTGGGAAAAAATCACGTGTCAACTGTTAAATAAACCACCTACAGGTATGAGCAATATTTTTATAATATCATTTTTACACGCGAACAATTAGAGAACCAATAAAGTGATTCCGGGAACGTATCCGCTACATAATTGTGCGAATAAGATATTCCATGAGTCCCATTTGAGAAATCACGCGATCATTTCTCCCATTGCTAAGTGGAGCATGCGAGAGTTTAGCGTTATTATGTTATTAAATTATTGATTAACTTGTGTATCGATGAATACTTCAAAATTGTAAAACACTTTCCAAATCTTAATTATTATTCAATCAAACATAATATTCGTATGCTTATAATAAACTAAGACGAAGCAATACATATTTATTTAAAGTCAAAACAACGCAATTACTAAACCCTAGGTGGGCAGAACTATCAAAACACTTCATATAATAGTAACCACCTTTCTAGAAAGATCTTACATCTACCCACTATATTGATTATCGATCCTGTAAGAATTAATGGTGCTTTTACACATTCGATTAAAAACATAGTGGTAGTAACTAAGTGTCGACACTCGTATAGTTAAGAATGTTCTCTCGAGTGACGATACGAATGACGAACAAGTAGATGCATTCGTGACGACACTTATATAAGAATCGTCAAGTGACGTATATGAAACTCGATAATGTAAATGCACCATAAGTAACTAGATACAGCAATTTTATTTAGCATGCGCTAACGAGTCCAACATAAAAAGGGTTGAACCGGTTTATCCACTATATCTTGAGATCTAGGATTGAGATCTTGCTACTAAAAAGAATACGTAAATATGTTTTGCGCTTTTGCAACTATTGATTAAAGGATTTGATTTCTATTTATATAACGCCTCCTTGAGAAGCGTTGGCGTAAACTAGAGATAAAGTATTGAGAAGCTACACCGATTCAATAGAATTTTCTCTAGAATAGAAATATACAGGATTTTAAATTTCAAGTGGGATGCACGCTTTTATGTTTGTTACAGTATGTATGTATGTTACAGTGTAAAGTGTACAAGAAGTCTTATCTATACCAATATTATAAAGCTGAAGAGTTTGTTTGTTTGTTGTGTGTTAATCTCAGGAACTACTGGTCCGATTTGAAAAATTATTTCGGTGTTTATATAGCCCATTTATCGAGGAAAGCTATAGCTATATATCATTAGGCTAATACCAACAGGAGCGGAGCCACGAGGATGAAACCGCGAAGCGCAGCTAGTCGAATAATACCTATGTGTAATAGCATTACAATTTCAAATAATTTTATATTAATCATTGATAAATAAATCTTCCTTTGTAGATGATTTCCGTTCCACCGTTCGACAAAACCAAACGTACGTCACTACATCACTGCGCGCCAAACGGAAACATTGACTGATGAGTTCACATTGCGCTCGCGCAGATGACGTATAGGGCGCGTTTATAGAGTCACAATAATTACTTTAGGTTTAAAGAATCATTTATTGAAACTGAAATTTAAAAGTTTATTAGGCACATGATAATACACAAAACGAAGAAATTATAAAAAAAAATTAACAATAGATAGTAGGTATAGCTATGTGTACTTACAGTACAGGTATTTATTATTTTCACGTAATGCAATGACTATTGAATTATGCATCTGATTGTTTGCAGATAATTATTACTTTTTTTTAATTTCTATAATATGAAGTGGCCCTATGTTCATGGCGCAAGTGTTCAAAAATTCATTTATTTTTGAATCATCTATAATAACCCAATAAATCGCAAATGGATTGACGGAACTTTAAACTTGCGAAGTTTTGTTTTTCTTCCTGAATACTGAAATTAAATACAAAAGTAATTTAAATAGATTATTTTTCCGACCCAAATATCGACCAATAGAATTGCACCATTCGACGTCACGTGGTACAACCTACATGGTATTATACTGATAATTTTTTGAAAATTTTCTCTGGTCGTTGACGTCAAACTGACAGGTTCAATTCAATTGTGAAATTGTTGGCCGACATTTGGGACGGAAAAATAATCTCCCGAATACCACACGAGCTTCAAAATTATCTGGCATTTCCCTCAAGGTTCCCTACAAACAAATAAAGTCGTCAAGTTTTTCAGGAAAAATCACTCGCGCTTCGCGCTTGTGATTTTTTAACCTTGACTAAAAACTTGACTCCTTCATTTGTTTGCAACGAACCTATCGGAAAATACCCGATAATTTTGAAGCTCTTGTGGTATTATAAGTGAATATCACGACGAATAGTACATTTGCCTGATTATAAAATAACGTTATCACATACGTTATAGGTAAACGTTTTACAAAACGTTTAACCAAACAACTGAGGGAACGAATAATAACTATAAACAATCATCTACTTTTCACACAGTTACCTAAATAAATGGCGCTTTGAGAAATGTCCTTTAAAATCTATAAAACGACTCTTTTACTTGTAAATCTTTGTCTATATGTAATGAAATAAATGAAGAAAAATCTTAAGAATCCTATTCCACTGTGGACACCGTCTAACAAGCCCAACCATTACCGGTCTGCTTTTCGCTTTTTGCCCGACATACGTCCTGCACATTGCTCGTGTGTCGATATATCAAGAACTTAGATTATAGTTAGAGACAGGTTCAAGGTCTATGAGAGATTATTGTCTTATACCAATCTCGTTCACTTTTAAATGTATAACAATGAGACTATTAAGTCTTATATCGATGGTAATTTTAAGAAGATTACTGTATGTAAACACGTCTTGTAAACGTTTACAATTGAGTTAAAGTTTGTATTGAACCGTTTTAGTTAATTGAATAGGTATAGACTATACTTAAGTGCGGTTCCTACTCTAACATTTAAAGCAAATCGCAATTTTTTATCTTGGTTAAGAAATACGTATTCTCTTATAGGTAGGCAGGTTGGTAGGTAGGTTCCATTCTGATTTTTAGCAAATTTCTACTAATAATTTAGTGTAGATGATAACTAATAAGACTAAATTCAACTACCTATCTATGAAAACACTCCTACCATCGTATAACAATTATTTATATTATCTACACATCAATACACACATAAAATCTCCCTCCTTTATCTTCATTACAATCTAGTAAATACATCATTTACAATACACAAGGTATTGGGCAAAAATTCATTCACTCGCCTCCCACGAGGTCAACGCTTCATCACAAATGGCTTAGCATTAGTCACGCTCATAATCGCGTGTGTGTGTGTTTGTTTTTGTTTTGTGTACGTTTAACCTTTCTTTTCAACGGTCATTTGTGAAGAAAATAGTATGGGAATGAAAGTGGTGGGAGAATTGCATTCCTACAACAGATACGGTGGTTGTTTTAAGCTATTGCATAGCTTCTATCGCGGGCCTTGAGCGCGGGGACCGAATCCAGAAATTGCGTAACGAAAAAACCTCACGCTCCCCACTCCGACGGGCGCGGAGGTGTGGCTTGAAGGCATAGCATGCAATAGCTTTACCGCGGCAGTCCCCGAGTGCCACACGTCTTTTTTTTTAATTTTTATTTAAAGAGTAAAAAAACAACCACCAAAATAGTCGGAATACTAGAAAAATAGTCGGATATACAATTGAATTGATGGAAATGTGAAAGAAATAGTGCACTTTGTATTCATAATACACATTTGAAAATACATTCGTTATCTTTGCTTTTACACTCAAAAAACGCTTTAATTCATCAGTACATATTCACTAACATTTTCACTTTAAACTGAACGTTTTTGAAGCCTAAAATTAAACTTTTCTTTGCAAACGGTGCATTCATTAAACTCGACATTTTCAACCGTTATTTCAGCAGATTGTCTACACGATTGCATATGCAAATTATACACAGTTAAGTAATTTGTTTAAGTGTTAACGCTGTTAGAACATAAAACGTATTTAAATATACCTAGCAATTAGAAATACGTAATTTGTACCTATGTACAGAATGCACGGTAAAATATTATTTAACACAGTATTTGCAAGCACTATTGAGAAGGTACCCAAGTGCATATTTTAAAACTCTCTTGAGTTCGTCTTCGTCTTTTCGTAATTGAAGAGTCGATTCGTCACTAAATCAATGGCAAAAATTACCGTTGCAATAAATATAAAAATATCTATATTTTTTTTAATTTTACGCAGATAAGTGATGGCCAATTTTATATTAAACTGCAAAACACTAGATTATAATTAAAACGCAATTCCTACAATACCACAAGAGAGGGGCCGTTCAAGTATTACGTGAGCAGATTTCTTACCATTTTTTACCCCCCCGCCCCCCTTGTCATCAAAAGTAAGCAAAGCACTTACCCCCTCCCCCTATGCTTACGTAAACATTTTTAGTAATATGTAAATGTTTTTTTATATTGTTATTTTTAAAATAGGAAAATACATGAAAATATTAGGTTTAAGTTTTAACTGATAAACATAGAGTAAATGACAAAAAAAATATAATCAGAAATAAAGAACATAACTAACATAAAGAATATTTTCGGAACACATTAACAGTCTTCAGTCCAAACCTGAATCCATGATTCTAAGTTATCGATGACATTGACAGCGAGTGTCTACGCATATGTATTATTTGCGGGAATCCCCTAAAAACTTAAATAAGTAACGATGACGTAATAATCATCTAGACCCCCCCACCCCCCATGTCATCCAAAATAAGCAAAACAGAGACCCCCCCACCCCCCCTTGGTGCTTACGTAATACTTGAACGGCCCCAGAGAAGAAAGAAAAGGAAACATTTATCTATTAGCAACAACAGCACAACACACACTACCAAAACAAACAATTCATAGCAGTCGAAAAAAATATCACTTTCACACACAAAAAAATCAAGCACAGATAATCATCAGTTAAATAAAAACCCTCAATCAACCCATAAAACAATAACCACGTCACCGAAAAGGTCAAGAAAGGACAAATAGTAAAAATTCATTAACACCACCTTCCGTTAGGTTAACACGTAGTTTATACTTAAACAAAGGTCATAAGTTCTTTGACCGGTTGTAATTCGCATCGCGAAAAATAACTGTTTTTATACTATTGCTAGTTATTTTATATTTGTCCCCGCCTTCGCTCGGGAAATCAAAAACCAATTACCAAGGAAATAAGATGTTTTTTTTATAGCAGAGTAGCTTGTTCTCTAGCCTTTTAACTACCTCCAAATATAAAACCATGACATATAATCACTCCGTTGCGACGCGATAGATAAATAAATACACTTTCGTATCAAGAACAAATTATAATATAAAGAAAGTCTTTGACCAACTGCTCCCGACTCCGACTTTCCTTTAAGTAGTCAGTTTTTCAAAATTCCAACAGTTCGCTTCAAGCTGAGACAATTCTATCAAAGCAAAAAAATAATAATTGAAAACCGCTTAGCCATATTTGAGTTACCTGCAAGCAACTAACTTTACCTCTACTTTCCTTATAGCTATTATATCTATACTTAGTTATAACACGTAGGTATAGGATATATTTATAGATTCACCTATACGATCCACCGAACGGCCTAATTAATTTTTACGACGCACACATTTCGGCTGAATCACTTTATAAATTGAATGAAAATAGTGAATATTTTATTGCGTGTTTGTTTGCTCTTAATGAGTTATACCTTCCTGCTGTTCCTCAATTCGCACCAAGGACATATCATCTACGAGTCTGAGTGTATTTTTAACTTTGAAAATATGTGAATCTGTCAATATAGTATATCTATTACTATAACCGATCCTTACTAACTAATTACTAATGATATTATAAATTCAAAATATGTTTATTTGTTTGTCTTTCTTTCAAGCAACGGCGATATTTTACGGTATTATTTTGTGTCTAGAGATAGTTAAAAGGGGGATATGTCATATGAGGGTACTTACTTCCGTCCAAAGAATCAAAACCTTTTCAGTCCACCACAATAGTTGAGATAAACAATCGATTGCAAAATGCGATCACACTTTTTTCAATAACAAATTTATTACATCAATATGTCTGTACCTTAGTAGATACTCGTACCTTCTATACTCCATAGAGACTTTACCCTACAAACTGCACCTAACTATCGGTATAAACAAATCTAGTAAGCCAATGTTAAAGGTTAAATCATTCACAAGCACGTCTCGTATTAAGCAATAATCAGATTCACCAATCCGTGTTCAATCGCTTGTAACGGAAAAACATCGGTAATAGAAGCCGCAGTCACATAGGAGCAGAAGCGATAGCGGATAGCGTTATTATATGACGTTATTGTAAATAGCACACAATAAAATATAGCTAGGAAACATTGTATTATAATTCCGAATACTTTATATTTCATATATGCAATACTGGCTTTCGTTTACGTAAAACAGCAAAATGCAATGTTATTCTTTTGTTAGATATTAGTCCAATGTTAAAGGTCAAATCATTCACAAATCACAAGCACGTCCCGTATTAAGCAATAATCAGATTACCGATCCGTGTTCAATCCCTTGTAACGGAAAAACATCGGTAATAGTAGCCATCACATAGAAGCGGATGCGATAGCGGAAAACGATATTATGTGGTTATTGTAAAGAACATACAATAAAATATATTTAGGAAACATTGTATTATAATTCCGAATACTTTATACTTTCAAATGTGCAATACTGGCTTTCCTTTACCTTGAATCGTTTATGTCATGTTTACAATTAAGATATCATGGTCACGAGTTTATCCAGGCGAAGCCAGGACGAGCAGTTAGAAGTGTAACTAAGAATACGTCTATAGGTGCTAACACAAAACTTAGAAGAATACGTCCATAGCTACTTTATTACACAAAACATTTCATTCTGAACTACATATACGTGATTTCCATATTCGCTACCGCTCTCGCTTTATTAGCGTGATCACAACCTACAGGAAGGGACGTAAATAACCAGCGTCTCCCACGCGTCGTCATACACAAAGTTGTTGAGCGGAAACCATCAGCGATTTACGATAAGTACGACCTTGCTCCGTGTGTCATAGTGTAAGTTCTTTTCTATCAATGCAGAGTTGCGGAAAGTACTTGCTAAAATAGATGGCCGCTGTGAAAACCTTCTTATATTATAAACGCGAAAGTATTTAACGATGTATGGATGTTTGTTAGTTTTTCTCGTAAAAGCAGCTGATCGGATCTCTATGAAATTTGTGTAGGTAGAATGAACAAACCTAGGTAAGTACTTAGTTTTTTTTTATGTCAGAGCAAGCAACGGGGTAGGTCACTTCATTATTTCATAAAATATTGATTCAATTTCTTCAATTTAATTTATTCTCTTGTTTTCAAAACAAATGCCTTTAATAAGCTGAGTTAATTATAATAATAATTGTTCAATTAGTTCAATTATAAACCGAACCTAATGAGCATAACCCTTATCACATGAATATTCATTGTGAGAAGTTAATGACAAAGCATTACAATTGTATAAAAAATATTATTATGAAATCTAAATCCCACAAAAAACATTCACATGCAGTATATTAGAGCTTTATGGTTGGTTTCACAACTTCTGTTTAGCTTATCTTTCAATTAAAATGACATATAGTCTATTGAACACTTTTAGGCCGATTTTTCAATTCTTGGTTAAAAGTTAAAACTTACCCGTCCAATAAAGTACTACACCTACAACATAATATTAAAATGTCATCTGTAAACTGTCAAAGAGTTTAGGCAATAAGAATACATTTTTTAATGTACATAATACGTTATTCGACGTATTAATTTTAACCATGGATTGAAAAAATCAGACCTTATTTGAGCAAGTGGTAAAATGATCCCTTATTTATGAGATGAGACGTTTGTATTTTGTAAATCTAACAACCAACCTCTGTTTTAACACCTATAGCTAAATTCTCATTTATAAAGTAAAAATCTCCGTCCAGCAATCGGATTACTATCCAAATATTCCATTCAGAAATAATAACATTTACTTTTATTAGTTAGAGCACCCACCTCGCTATAAACGGTACGCCTACCCACATTATTTTTTCGCAAAATCAAGGGCAAGGTAAATCGTAAAAAATAAGACACGTGTAATCAGTATTTAAATGAAAATTATCAAGTACGCACCTTTTATCTATTATCAACGATTTCCTTGACAATCGTATGATAATAATCAATTTTTTTCTACGTCATAATTCTCTAGTTTTATCAATGCGTAGACTGTGCTACTACTTTTTTAAACTCATTTCTTAGAATATAATTGTTTATTAAAAAACTTAATAAATAAGTACGGTCTAACACATATATACCTACTGCGTCTTTGTTACATTCCCAAAAGTTGGAATAAACCAAACTAAACTCGATTGAAATAAGTATAATTTATTATCTATAGAGTATGAAAAAGTGTAATTAAACGAAAAAGCATTGCAATAAATTAATTCATACACTTATTAACGAAAATGGTATTATGATCATCACCTAGGTTCACTTCGAGATGTTTTGTCTCATCGCAAACAAATAGCATTTTGAAAAGCTTCTTACCATAATCGTATTTATAGTAATATTTCCGACCTTAAAATAATATTTCCTCTTCCTAAACGTCCTTGACCCTACATCAAATAATTAATACACCTACTTAGTTAAAAAAAGACGTGTGGCACTCGGGGACTGCCGCGGTAAAGCTATTGCATGCTATGCCTTCAAGCCACACCTCCGCGCCCGATGGAGTGGGGAGCGTGAGGTTTTTTCGTTACGGAATTTCTGGATTCGGTCCCCGCGCTCAAGGCCAATAGCTTAAAAACACGCTTAAACTCATGAAATTATTATATTGCCCGATCCTTGATAAGCAAAATTTGAATTAAATCTGTCCGTTTAATGTGGGTCAAAATCGAGTCTAAAGATTAAATACAAACATACAGGTGAAGCCAATAAAAGCGTGTTATAGCCGCAGTTTTATGAATGAAATCTCGAATACGATAACGCGAGTGATGTATCATTCACTATATCGATAAAAATCGATAATTTTATATTGCCATTAACAATTTTCCGCAACATGTCTACAACCGGATATACGAGAGATAACTTTCATTCAGGATATGATGTAAACGAATAATCCGATAAAAGCGATAATAAATGGCAATTAATTAAACAACGCCGGAACTTATTCATATTGTTATTATTTTAAGGAAAGTACCTACAATATTTGTACCGATATAAATAAGAGCCCTCTTAACAATGGGCAACGTTGGTCCAACAAATGATGCTTATGAGAACATAATATGTATGACGGCCGATACATACTTTTTTAAATCTATTTTAAATAAATTGTAACACCATTTGCATGTGTTAAAAAAATTCTACTTCATGTTAATTTTATTTTAATAATTAAACTGACCAACCGCAACTTTTGAACCGGCCTGTTAATGCAAAATTAGAAGAAAAACAACTAGTGGTAAGTAAGTATATTGGATTAATAAAAGCTTAAGATATAAAAGTAAAATGACTAATTAAGTATGATTGAACACGTAGGCAATATCTAATCTTCAAACAATAAAATACTTCCTGTTTATAATATTATTATAACTGTAGATATAAATATATTAAAAAGTAGCATAAAATGCGTAGGTGCAAGAGACCCTATATTTTATTTACAGACTTATCAACCCATCTACCTAACCAACACTGATATTGAGAGGAAATTACAAATTAACATATTTAGCCACTGGTATAAGGAAAAAGGTATATAAGTTGGTACTTGGTATATATATATACATTACCAACACAACATTTGATCTTCAATAAAGGCATAGAATCGCACGCATCATAGTAAAATGGCGTGATTCAGCTATCATATCGTGAGCGACAAGAGACAACGTAAAGTCCGGCCAATTAGCCATTTCTTGCCGCTCTCTCGCTAATAACCTATACACCTGAATTCGATATTCATTTTTTATAGCATTGAAATGCTTTATAAATATACATTTTTAAAGAATAGAAAAAAATCGATCACGAGGCTGGATTCGAACCAGTCTTTCGCCATTCCGGAATCCGGGCCGACGCCTGAGCACTCGGCCACCCGTGATCCCGCCAGACTGTGTATATCAACGGATTGGCGAAATATAATTTCCACGAACTTTCGCATCCACTGTTTGTTACGGTCTTACGGATATGACGTACAACTGTTTATTTCTCTGTCGATGAATAAACCAATGTAAGTTTTCTTTTGAGGCGGTGATAAGTTAGTTTGGCTTTATAGTTTTGCCACAGTATTACCATCCTACAGTATGGCGACGAATGTACTTGTGCAGAGAAACGGAGGGGGACTGGCGGGGGGTCGGGCGACGCGGGCCGCTTAATGCAATCACGCTGAGTTTGCATTAACTATCGCGAAAGGACGACGCAGTCGTATTTTTTGTGTAATAATTTTATTATACATAGGTATTTACATATTCTATTATGACGCGCAAAAACTGTTCCGTTTACGGATGTAAATCTACATTGAAATCCCAGAAGGAAACAATATTTCAGAAAGATTGTATTAATTGTATCTGTTGAATTAAAATCAAAGCTATGTATATGTTGTCCTCATTATTTTCTAATCAGATTGTACATCCCAATGCGAATGCATTACTTAGTTAAATGGTATAATATACAATTAAGAACATCCAAAAATAAAGTGTCCACGTAAATAATATTTAGCAGTGCAATATCTGTAATTATATATTTATGAACAAATAATTACATCAGATTTAATAATCGCAATTATTTTGAATGTACATATGAATAAATGATTTCATCATAATATTAATAATCAAAATTGTTTTATTTCCCATTTGTTGCAACCCTAGCGTATTTTCGTGTGGCAGCGTAAGTACCTACGCTGGCGGCGGCATCGCGCGACATCAAAGGCGATTCCTTACTGTAGGAAATAATATTGTAATACTGTGGTTTTGCTGTGTAAGTGATTGGAGTCATTTGGTAGTGAGATAAAGCAAAGAACTTAAGGTTCCTTTACTATAAATAAATAATTTTTTTCAGGACAATTTTCACACACGGCACGATCTGATCCCATACTAAGCTTTCGCTTGTGTTATGGAAACCAAATGGCTGATAAACACACATATATAATTTAAAATAAATACTTATATAGATAATTAACACCCAGACACAGAGCAAACATCTATGTTCATCACACAAATATTTGCCCCGGGTGGGAATCGAACCCACGACCTCTGGCTTGGAAGGCAGGGCCACTACCAACTAAGCCAACCGGTCAGTCAAAATCATATTATTTAATCATATTATTGAAATTATACTATTGAAAGACTAAAGCGGTAATGAGTTCACGACTTTATCGATTAACTAATAATTTTCTTTCTTACTTCTTTACGCAGAAACGATCTAATCACCGTTTATAAAATAACTACTTACCTACTGGTTTCAGAATTTATTCATTATAAATTATAATGTTAGTGTTATTTTAATCCGTCATTTAAAACAAACCACACGACGAAACGGCAACTATAACGTATATTCCGCATACGGCTGAAAATGTTCTCGCAAAAAAGGACCTGTCATATTTTCTTTAGAAAATCTTGGCGAACGTATTCATTTCATTCAGTTAGTACATTCGTATGCATCATTCAGAATACATTGACACAAATAAATAAATAAAATATCAACATCCGATTTAAAATCCAAAAACGCACGCACCCAACCTTCCCACCGGAGGTCAGCCGGTATTTATAGTCAAAGCCAACAACATCGTGTGGACAGTATCCAATACGCGTCTATAAATACATAGGACACGCCCACCGGCTCCATCAATGAAACTGTTTATACTATAGTCATTCATAAATAATGGACGCATGACGAAAGTCGCGCCAAGGGCGAATATATACAGGGTGTCCCAGCAACGGTATACTAAGCCCCAAGGAGGTTATATTTTTGCATACGCTGAGTATGTAAAAATTACTTATAAAATTCCAGACGAATTTTTTTGACAAATAGATGAATTCTTAAAACTCTATGTGTACACCCCTAACAAGCAACCCGCTCAACTTTGCCACCAGCACGTGAGCTATCGTTTAAGATTATGTTTTCATAGACGAAATGCTCACATAAGCGAAGCGGTATATGCCGGCTGCGCGAAGCTAGAGAAGAAAACATGAATTTTCAGGAAAAATTAAGCAAAAAATTTTTGGCGTAATTTTGTTGTTTAAGTATTTTTTTCGTGATCAGTGTATGCAAAACTACAAGTCCCTTCGCGCTTAGTATACCAATAGTGGGAGTTGGGACACCCTGTATATCTATATATAATATAGTATACCTACTTACCTAGTATCGCAATCCCGTCGTCTTGTTTATTAGACGGTTACGGCCTTCAGGGGAAAATAACATCGAATCAATCAACATTTAAAGACGATATACTCATATACCTAAGTCATACGCTGATACGCCTAGCAGCTTATTAATTTTTCATCCAAAGAGTTTTTTCTGACAACGATAGACCGTACTGGCTGGCTTTTCTTTTTACTAATAAAAAAATAAGCGTTCTTTTTCATCCAGAATTTTTACTACGAACTGTCAACGATCAGTACTGGCTGATTCGTTCTTTTTTTCGAATTTGAAAAAAGAATGTTTCGCAGCACGTGTGTTTTGAAACGTTCCTAACAACAACAAAAATGTTTTGATAAACAGAATTTCCAAGTAAAGCGGAACAAGCAAATCATGTTATTTTCCTACAACGTTATATTCTAGTTTTAACAGATAGAAATTAAATTATTCGTAGAACGTATCAGTTACAAAACAGAAGCACCGCTTCTTCAGATATTCGTAAATCAATTTCCTCGAAGTAAAATTTTCTCATAAAGAAAGCGAAACATGTTATTCCGAGTAACGTCTCACGAATTTGTTTCGCTGGAAAGGAGTTTCACAAATCTCTCTGGAAAAATATGTGTTTCAGAATTTTCGTTCGAAAACGCAATTTAATTTAAGATTCCCAAAAACGGAAATCATTATGAGTCAGTGCAACTAAAGAAATTAATTATTTAAAATGATTACCGTTTAATGTCTTGTCTTTCAAAACAATTGAGAAAAATTGTGGTAAGCAAAGAAACATTACTTCGATTTATATTTAATAAATTAAATTATAAATTAAATTTATATTTATAAATTTATATTTAACTTTGATTCTTCTTATTTTCAGTGAGATATAATTATATCTCAATGAAGATTCTGAAACAATTTGGATAAACAAAATGTACCGCACATAAATTCCGAAATAATAACAAACATTTTATTTTCTATCCTAATACATAGATACATTGTTTACTAATTATCTACATCACTATATGGTGCTTCCGTATCAAAGTTATTTTATCCCAGACACGAACTTGTACTTTTCCTGGTCTCTATTTTTGTATTTTCCTCATCATTATAACAACATAACACTACGCAGTAATAAGAAAAAATAAAAGAAAGCTGTGTCTATCTGTTTAATATGTACAATTACTAAATTATTCATTTGTACATACCTACCTATTACGTATCAACGTATGCTCCTACTTATTTTTATTTATATCACAAAAACTACTCGACCAAATTCAAAAACATTTTACCATCAGAAAGCTACATCTTTACCCAGTGATATGGCAATACATTTTCCGACCGGGTCAACCGAGTCACGGCGGAACAAGGCACTACAAAAATAACATCGAAAACTTTTCCCCTCCGCATTTATCATACGCAGTGGAAACATTGTCTACAACGCTCTAGTGATAGCAACGTTATTACGAACAATCATATCAGCTATATTTAGTTATATGAAACTCTGGCACACATCCAATGGGTCGCGTAAAACTGGCCATAAAGGGGACGAAAATAAATTCCATTCAAGAAAGTATGACGGGAAATAAGAATGAATCGACAATGGCGTGAAACTCAAGGGCTGAAATTCAACTGCATTGGATAGAGAGCCTTAAAACATGGGTAATACAGTCGCTGTTCCGACGATATCGTTTCAGGTTCAAGTTCACTCGGTTGCCTCACTGCTGACAATTGCAATTTATTGAATACGATGATTCACAAATTGAATATCGCGGATTAAACAATGCGAGCGAAATTATATAATAAACACAAATTGGTACGTTGCGATTTGAGAGTTCTCTGACTCATGCTACGCAGCAGTATTTTTATGCTCGAGTGAATTCAAATCTAATTAATAAGTTAATCCTGTCCTCGTCGCGGCCATTACTATTACTATACAATGTACGTGTTCGTATAGTTAGTAAACAACACTTTTACAATAATATGGTAAATTGCTAGGAAGAAATTCAAACCTCTAGAAGATTTTATCCTCTGTATTTATAATTACGATAGTAAAAGAATAATTTAATCGATGTAAATATACAAGAATATACGGCCTTTCTTATTAACAATACGAATTGACAATCCAGAACAGCGAAACCTAACGAACCTAATCAAAACAACCATTGAAAGCACTCAATTATACAACTACCCACATTTCCAATAACAAATTAATCATTTGTTAGTTGTTACCGATCACCGATCACCGATCCTATAGGTATATATGACAGCATTCAATTATACAACTACCCACATTTCCAATATCAAAAACGACCCTATAACTAAACCTATAAATGCAGTAACAAAAAATAATCCACGTATTAATAACTCGGGATAACGCGTCTCGATGGACCGTTGATGTCATACGCCAAAGCGTCCAGCATCCTTGAGGGTGCATTGATCTCGCACGCCGGGGACCCGCTGCCGGTGTGACGCGCGCTTTTTTGTGATGAGATATGTCGATATCGTCGCTATTATATATTGCAAGTATAGCAACCTATTGCTATTTGTGTTGGTACACAATTTGTTGCGAAGTGGTAATGTTACGTAGCCGGTTTATGAGAATTCATTTGTTGCGAAGTGATGGTCTGACGTAGACGGTTTATAATTTTAGGATTTTGGGGATCGAAATCGTGGTGATATCAACTGATAAAGAATATGTTTCTGTGATCAATCAATAAGTGTCATTTAATAAAAAGAGAAGTGAAAACACGAGCTTCAAATTTAAAAATTGGGGCGATACTTTCAAATAAAACGTATACGTAGAATCTTGGTATACAACGTGAAAATTTTAAAATAAAACTAATTTTACAAACCATTTTATGACTAGATTAATAGGATATTAACTGATTTAAGAACGAAATAAAAACACAAATTATATTGACCTATCCAGCGGAACAAGGACAATGAGATAATGATGATGGATATGACTCTGTTCCTATTTAAAAACGATCATTGCTGGAAGTTTTGACGTTTCTGCCATTACTAATGTACAACGAATTGCCCGTTTAGAATTTACAGTTGTAGAATATAAAGCACTGAGGAAATTGCCAGAAGAACGAATAACCTTTTCAAAAGGATGTAACATGACAGCAGTCGTTCCTAAAAATGTACTTGAATTTATATTGGACTATGAAATGTAAGAACTGTCTCTTATAATATGTTATGAAAGAAACTGTGTCTAATATACTTACTGTACCTATGAAGAACACTTGTGACTTGTATTAATACCTACCTACAACTACCCAAGTCATACTTATATTTTTGTTTCATGGAGCACAATTATTTCTAGGATATTACGACCTTGGTAAACGGTTTCACGTGAAACTTCAAACAAAGACTATAAAGCCATTAACATCGCTTCTTTTGCCAAGACAATTCAAAACCCATCAATAACCAATAATCTTCAATTCAAGCGTGTCTCGCTCACCTTCATTCCGCTCCTTTCCTTTCATTTCCACAGGAATTAAAAGTCCATTAAAACCTACATTCATCAGTGACCGCAAGCAAAGTTCAAACATTCGGGAAACACTATAAATCAAGCGCTTAAAGCAGAGCACAGATTTCCTGCGTGGTGGCACACACTTTTCATACATATATCTATATTTTCTTTCAGTTTTTAAATTGTAACTTTATTTTTCTTTGTTTCGTATTTTCCGATGATGGAGTAAATATCTTTCTTTTATTTTTTAAACATTTGAAAACTTTGCTAGAACTGATTTTGAATAATCTGTTTTATTTGAAAACTGGTGCCTCCCTTGCGGTCCCATTTAAATCCTGTCTAGTTCGGACAATTTGAAAGCGTTTTAGTCTATCGTTTAAAGCTATTATTTCTTTCTCTTTCAAGTTTCATCGCCACACGGTACCTACTCCAGTTCGGTACATCGAAAACCAATTTTCCATTCGGCTGGACGATCACAAATGCCAAGGTATTGAGAGGTTGACATTTAACCGTTCACGATTGGATTACCGCGACGCACGGTTAGACTGCTTTCACACTTGCCGTTCGCTAGCTCAATTATCGTGTAAGCAATAGATACTATGTTTGCAAACAAATATATTAAGCAGTTGTTCGTGCGCATTTTAGAGTGTATCCACTTATCGCAATGATACGTAGGTTATGATATGGTCGTATTGCAATGCAGTTTTGTCGAATGTATGCTTCATCGTGCTACGTGCAATAGAACGCAGATGAGAGGTAACAAAATGAAAAGTTCAACCCACTGTAATATAAATTAATGCATAGGTATCAGTTTATTTTTTGATGACAGCAAAGCAAAAGTTGAATGTATCTAATATTATGATGTTGTCAATTGACGTCACACACTAATATGGTATCTACAGAAAACAGATTGCTCCCATTGAGAAAAGAACAAGATAACTATAATCATCTGTTACAAAACTCGACACACAAATGTGTATTCCTGTGTGAATTGCTAAATCTGATTAGACAACTTTATTTAGAGTTCCATGTTGTAATTAATCTAATATGGGATAGAGACACACGACACGAAATTATTGCTTTAGGAAGTTTACCAACCCTTAATTAAACAAATTTTGACGAGCATAATTAGTTTTGCTTATTATAGCATTTTGTTTTATTCTGTTACATATTTTTAATTTAAAATCTACAATTTGCACAACCAAGTATTACATCTAGTAACTATTCTTAATACTATAGTAATCCGTTCACTATATTCACACAAAAAGTCTACAAAAATAACAATCTATTTCCTGCTAGATACAGAAACAGAAATCAAAGTGTTCACTATTCTACAAGAACTCTGCCAAAATAACTATCCTACCTACTAACACATAACCTAATGAAAAATCGACAAGACCAGACCTACACCAACTATACTAATTACTAACATTACCTAATTCCCTCAAGTCACATGTGAAGAGGCCTTTACCTAAAAACCGGTTCATCGCCGGAACAATTCGAGCACAATCGATGTTATTGAATCCCTTTCTATTAGGCGCCAGTTAATAAAATTCTAAAGATATCACTTGTGATGGCCAATTTGTAGCATTTGTGCTTTGGCTTTTGATATATTGAAACTTTTCAAAGCTTCGAACATTAATTTGTGCTTTATTATTCTGAAAATTTGCAATCAAATCTAAATTAAACGCCTAAGGTGCCAATTTACGTTAGAATAGTTAGAATAATTGATTTATTGGTATTTCCTATACTTAAAATATTATTTGAATAATAAACAGATTAAGTCGATAAATGCGTATTGAACTGGAAGTGAACAATTTCACGGTTCTTATATTTTTTTTTAATTACATCTTTACCTACTTTAATTCATAAGTCATGGCCGAATGGCCTGAATTCACATTATTCCTGGAAAATTTAAACATACGTACATACAAACAATTTTTTCCTATCCCTAGTTTAAAATAATACAGTATAAAAAACTCCCCAAGCAAAGCCACCGGCACAAAGCCAACATACGTTATAGTTATTTCTATCAAATAAAACCCGAGCAAACTCAATTTTCCACCCTTCCGACAATCTACCCGCAGTAACGAAATAAAATATTCCACGCTGAAATTGAAGTGAAGACACCTTCGTTTAATATATAAACGAAATGGCGTTTTTATTGCATTTTAACTGGTATTTTAGCGAAATAGTGTTTATGAAACACTAACATCTGTACAGGATATTTATACAGGATAGGTACATATCTATACTAATACTAATATTACAAAGCTGAAGAGTTTATTTAATTTCGGGAACTACTGGTCTGATTTGAAAAATTTTTTCGGTGTTAGATAGCCCATTTGTCGAGGAAGGCTATAGGCTGTATATCATCTCGCTAAGACCAACAGGAGCACTGCGGGTAAAACCGAGGAGCACAGCTAGTATATAATGAAGCTAAAGCAAGACACAGAAGTAATAACAAGTTCGGAAATCAGGGAAGCTTTAAGAATCTTTGTAACTTGTAATTTGTTCTGAAAACGGTATCTTTTGTATATTTATTTAATTAATTTTGTTACTTATTGATTAACTGTTAACTATGTGAAGATTTATAAGCCTTCTAAGGAATACTTTCCTTAATTAGGTCAACACCGTTCTTTACTTAGATTTCGAAGAAATTGATAATAAAACAGGTGCCCTATAAATAGGATAATTGGTTTCTAGAACATTCCAGTTATTTAGAATTACGCAAAAGTAACATTTTTATCATCTGAGAACAAGTTGATGGTACGCGGAGCCATAATCCTGAACTTTTTCTATAACTAACGGGTTTTAATACTGTGTAATAACTAATAATGTTATATAGGTAATTATTAATGCCATAATACCAAGTAATGACTCGTAATGTCATGATTTATGAGTACGTTGTCCTGAGATTAACATGCCTTTATTTTTAGTATTATTTAAATACTCTTACAGACATTCATATATATTATGTCTGCTATTATACTGCTTTGAGTAACAGGAAAAGATTGAGTACAGAAAATCAGTTATGTAATATTCTATGTGATATATGTAGCAGGGGATTAAAATTTACCCACTATGAAAAATAGTTTACTATAACCATATCACGCATCAAATAATCAGTTCCTCCAAAGTCACTTCAAAACAATGCTAATCAACCCATTCCTTCTAGAACATTCGAGATGAAATAATTGCCGCCTAAGCCTCAGGGCTTCAGGCACGTGGAAACCATATCGTATGGAACACAAGAGACAATATAAAATGGCATCAATTGTGTCAATTCATCTTCAAATTCACTACACTTATATCCACCTTAATACCACATTTTTTTTCCAATCAATCAATTTGTTCTAGAACATTCGAGATGACCCAATTGCCGCTATTATTTCAGGCACGTGAAAACCCTGATCGAGTGGAACGCAAGGGACAATATAAAATGGCTTTCCACGTAAAGAGTTCCGGTGCTCGGCGCATCCGCCGTCAAAACGGATTTAGATCAGGGTTGTAACTGCCCATGTTGTTATTATTATGCATGAATCTACTTGACTATTTTCAGTGCCCTCGTTTATTTTAATTAAGTTGCACGGCTTATTGAGATGTTATGTTTATGATCTGTCAGTTAAAATAAAAATAATATTTCAGGGCAATTTTCACACACAGCTCGATCTGATCCCATACTAAGCTTTCGCTTGTGATATGGAAACCAGAGGGCTGATAAAATGTATGAACGAAATGCAAGTAACAACTTAAGCCTAATCAAATATTATGCATGAAACAAATTAAAACGTTCCCATTTGTAAATTGAATATCTACAAACACAGATATTAAATTCTCGGTATCTAAATAAGAATATGTATTATATGTACATATTTAGTATTTACATCAAACGAGAGATCCATACTAGAAACTGTTCTTAGAAATTTAAATTCAAAACAACCTACAATATTCCCTTGCTAAAAATAATTTATCAAGTTAAAAATATCACAATTGAGCTTAAATTCATTGTTCTATAAATATCTTTATTGTATTGAAATTTTCGTGCACGGCTGATATTAAATAATAAATAATGTGCGATTGACAGCCCTATTCCCTTTTTCACTTCATTGACGTCAGGAAACGAGAATGTATAGTACAATAATAATAATATTTTTTTGTTGGTACGTATTATCTTTTACTTTTCGCAAGTTCGGATTGTGATGACGTCTTTACCAAGTAGGTACAATGGTCTTTAATAATAGAAGAAAATATTCGTTCGGAAGCGCAAAATAAAGCTTTAAATAACATTTGGTTACAACTTACAAGTCGTGAAAATAACTTGCCTAATAATTTATACCTACTCATTTAATTTAATAATCATGAGCCCAAAACCTCTTTAACTTAAAATACGCAACCTCTATAACTAAATAAATAATCTCTGTATTGGCCCTCAGAAACTTAAATAAATGTTTCCACAACCTCTATAAGATGAAATTGTTTGTCAATGAGTCATAACTATTGAAAGAGTGTCAAAACAAAAGGTTTCGGTATTTATTGCTTGCACGTGTTTACTATGTATTGTTAACGTAAACAATACATTACCTATTGTTTGCTTTATCGAAATTCTTCAAAGCTTTGCGGCGGTTAGCTTTATGACAACGACTTACTTGCATCATAAGTTTTTGATCGTTGTCCTGGAAACATCGCTTTACTTGCTGTGTGATAAAACTGGCTTAAAATGAGTCCAAAAAGAAAACTAACAACCCTCACCTACGCTGATAAATTAAAAGCTATAGAAGCAGTGAAAAATGGATTGAAAAGGAAAGAAGTTGCGGCTCAGTTTGGGATACATGAGAGTACATTATCTATCATCATTAAAAAAGAAGCTGAAATCTTGAAGAAACAAGAATCAGGAGAAAGTCTTCAATGTAAAAGACGAAAAATTGCCGAATTCCCTAATTTAGATCAATGTTTGTTTACGTGGTTCAAACAGTGGCGAAACAAAAACATCAGTGTAAGTGGACCCATACTGAAAGAAAAAGCTCAAGAGTTCGCTAATTCTCTGAAAATCAAAAATTTTAGAGCCAGCAATGGCTGGTTAGAGAATTTTAAGAAACGACATGATTTAGCCTTTATAAAAATATATTACGGCGAAAGTGCGAGCGTTGGATGGAAATGGAAATCTGAATTACATAATGTAGTGAAAGATTATGATCCCAATGATGTTTTTAACGCTGACGAAACGGGTCTATTCTTCAAATGTCTTCCCGACAAAACATTAACATTCAAAAATGAAAAATGTCATGGAGGAAAGCACAGCAAAGAACGACTTACGATTCTGTTTTGTACAAATTCTACGGGCACAGAAAAACTGAAACCTTTAATTATAGGCAAGTCAAAAAAACCTCGGTGCTTTGCAGGCCTAAAATCACTACCCATGGATTATGAAGCCAATAAAAAAGCATGGATGACAGCCGATCTTTTTAAAAAATGGCTGATTAAGGGCTTGGTCTAGTAGTGCAAACAAATGCATCCTGTCATCTTATATGTAAATAATACAAATGTACTAAGGGAAAGTTGCTCCACTTAATTTTTAAAAATTAAATCATTCGTATGCATAATTTAATATTCGTAATAAGTACCAAAAATGACAATTTGAAACAATTTTCGTGAAAATTACACCGGGTGATTTTTTTTTTATCAGTACACAAAATTTGCGAATACTTTCTATTGATATCTTCAACTTCATGTTTATATAACTGATCAACTTTTACAAAGAAATTTGGACGAAATATAAAAAAAAATAAGCTTTCCATACAAAATGCATAACTCTATACATTTTTTTCGACCTAAGTTTCTTAGTGAAAGTTGTTCAGTTTAACTAATAAAACGGATAAACAAATTTTGTATATAATAAAAAAAATGTAATGTTTGTGTTAAAAAATTATAAAATAGAAAAACACGCAAATGAAAACTAAAGATATTTATTTCTGACTAGCTTCCGCCCGCGACTCCGTCCGCGCGGATGTCGGTCTTCGCGTCTTCTACAGATTTATTATATTATGTATAATATATAGATTTATATTGATAAACCTAATAAATCTTTTGCTAGCATTCTGATGCTTTATCGGTTGCACTGGATTTATCTCTTTTTTTTTTTCAATCGCTTGAATGATATAGGATTGGTCCTTGATGGGCATCGAATGCTGAAGTCTCGAATCAATCAATTCTGACAGTAGGCAATTTATGTAAAATCTTGATAATGGTCCATCATTTTATTTTGCCTAAACGTTACATAATTTTTTATATATTCTATTTTTAACGAATGATTCACTCCAGTCCAAACAGCAAATAAGCAGACAGCAACTAAACGTTGCAGAAGCAGAAGTCTGCTTATTTGTATTTCAAAAGTGTTATTTTTTGCATTGTATTTCAAATATTAATTTTTAAGCATTATTGCATAGCTTCTATCGCGGGCCTTGAGCGCGGGGACCGAATCGAGAAATTCCGTTCGAAACACCTCACGCTCCCCACTCCGACGAGCTCGGAGCTGTGGCTTGAAGGCAAGCTATGCAATAGCTTTACCGCGGCAGTCCCCGAGTGCCACACGTCATTTTTTTTATTTTTAACCGCATCTTCCGCATTCATGTCTTTTGCCGGAATTAGACATTTAACTTCTACTAGTCCCATTTTCCCTTTTTGATATGGGAGTGTATAAAGTAAATTTTTTAGATATTTCTCGTTATACTTTTAAAAAGTTATTATTGTCATTTTGCTCATTAGGTAAAGAAATTTCGATATCAGTTTTAAGTTTTTTGATACCTGCAATAATAACGTCATAATCGCCTGCACATACTTAACGATTACACCCTGTATACAATCCACCATCCACATTCATAATGTTTTCCTGTCCTCCTCTCCTTTACGCTGTTCACCGATACATTTTAAATGAGTGAATCTGCTACCACTGAAGGATGTTTCATTGTGATCAGCAAATTTTCACCACTGTTGTCGATTATTTGTTTTTCATTTTTAATCAGCAATTGGGAATCATCAGTTTTGTTTTTTGCAGATTGGTGATGTACCCTAACAATACGTCGAAAAGGGAAAGCATCAACGAATTATCGTTTTCATCCTCTTTTTTTATTCTTCGCGTCTCTGTTACTTGTGTTTGTTTAGTTCTCAACACCCACTGAATTTTCTATGTTATTGTGATCTTCCATTACATCTGAGTTTTGATGATGTGATGATAATCCATTCGTTTTAATATTGGTACTTAGAGTTGGTGGACTAAACTAGAAATGGCGGACTAAATTTGTCAGCGCGTCTTTAAGATCAGAATATAAAACCAACATCCTGTATTTAAGTTACAAAATTAATAATCAAACAACATGCCGCTACGTTGAAAATGACTAGAAGAAAAAATTAAAACACCTCGGCATATAATTTTGGAGTAAACAAATCATTTTTCCCGTATGGGGATTTCCCCGGATGAACTTGGGAAGTTCAAGTTCTCAATACAAGTTTATATTATATTTCGTATTTCTCAAACGAAAAATAAACATTTTTGGAACTTCAAAAAAAAATATATTATAAGAAAATTTATGAGCTTACTTTAGTTTTAAAGAAATATACATCCCTTTACTGACACCCCGTAAAATAAAGAAATTGTTGCCAATCACCTTTGCAATCTATTTGGTTTCATTAACTTTATGTTCGAAGATAATTTTTTTTCTAGTAGTTACACGCGTATTTTTTTCGTTTATTTTCCATATCGAAATCAAATGTTTAAAAACACGAATATTTGCACAAAACTAAGATAAAAATAATCAATTAACAAAAATATTAAATTTAATGAAGTAGAGCAACTTTCACTCCGGTATGAAGGAAAATCGAGCGTAGAGCACACGTCAGAACGCTCCGGCCCAAGGAGCGCGACTAAAGAAATTCGCTAGGATTTTTCCTAATTATTTTAAATATTTTTTTAATATTTAAAGAATTATCAAAATTCAAAAAAAAATTTTTTTAAAGGATTAATACTCATTGGTCTTCAACCAACTCGAATAAATTAATGGAAAAAATAACTTTTAGCAGTATTTATCAATAGATTTTGTAAGGCAAAAAATGGTAAATTTGATGAATTTATAACGTTCTAATTAGGAAAATCATAAGTTTTTCGGCAATTGTATTCAGCAGTTTTTAATAACGACTATATAAGGATAATAATGTGCTGATCAGATTGTATAAATTGTAATCGGTTGCAACGTAGTGAGTGCACAAACTTAGCTCGAAATGTCTTTGGGGGAAAGAGACTTATCTTGAAGGCCTGATTAAGGTAACATAAAGTAACTTTATAAATGTGAAAAAATTCACGCGCATTGCGTATATAACACTAATTGATAAACAAGAAAAAAAAATTCAGTTTATCATTTCATTAGCCGGGAAAAAATTGTCAAATAACTTGTTGAAAACGCAATTTTGCTAGACTGCAGCCTTAACATAGATAAGCAAATGGTAACTTCAAATAGAAAAATTATCCTATTTATCGACAACTGCACAGCACATGGGGACATACCACCATTAAAGGCAGTCAAAGTACAATTTCTACCACCAAACACAACATCACAACTTCAACCTTTGGATCAGGGAATAATTAAAAATTTTAAAACATTATACAGAAAAGAAGTTGTTAAAAAAATGATAGATGATATGGAGCATAATACCATTTCTTCTATCAATGTTCTTCAAGCAATGAGGATGGTGGACAAAGCTTGGCGAAACGTAACACCCCTTGCAGTAAAAAACTGTTTTAGAACCTGTGGTTTTTCTTCAGAACCTCCAGAAATCATTAAAGAGGAAGATAATAATGTGCCTGAAGAATGGAGTAAGTACATGTCTGGGTCAAACATTACTTTTGAAGACTTCGTTACTTGCGATGATGACGTGGTCACAGCAGGGACGTTGACAGAGGAAGAAATATTGGAATCAGTAAACAATTGCATTGAAAGTGATAAAGACGATGATTTTAACGACGAGTCACAAACTTCATCTACAAGTGTATCAATCAACGAAGCAAAAAGAGCATTAACAACTGTACGATCATTTATAGAGCAGTGTAGCAACATAAAAGATAATGTATTCTTCTCTCTATTTGTCATTGAAAATCAAATCGATTTAGAAACTGTGAATTGTTTAAAACAAAAGAAAATCACAGATTTTTTTAAGTAGACTAAACCTTTGGTTGTTGTTTTATTTTTATGTAACGTGTGCAATGTGAATAAATCAATATGATTACATATTAAATATTCAGTATTTTATTGAACCAATCCTTTTGATGCACTCGAGTAAAAATAGGAGCAAGGGTACATACATATATGTACATACCTACCTCTATATTAACCTATCCCTAACATAGACCCTTGATAACTTAAAATATTTTGTGTTTCCCTTATCGAGGTTCTACGTATAAAAATACAATATAAATTCCAAAAGCAGAGGTATTCGTTGCATTAGTAGATCTACCTACTCCAACTACCTACCAGGAAGGAACTACCTACAAGGACCTTGAAGAACCAGGACGATTAAAAATACGGATGCTTCTATTGATACCTAAGCTATTAGCGATTTTATATGAGAAAAGCATTTATTTGAATAGTGCATTATGTCTGCTCTGTCTAAGGGGTGGGTGTCCCGTATTAATTTAAAAAAAATCCTATAAATGATTATAATATATACGCGACAAGCGAGCAATATTATTTTCATGCTTCCAACTTATTCTGTAAAGTTCATGTGTATTATCCTAACGTCATATCCATTTTGAAACAAGCAAAACTTACCTATCTACATAACCACACCGACAATAATAATTCACTCATCTACGTAACCACATATGTATAACCCGACCAAATTCAAGCCTTCTTAACACAAAAGACCGTATCATGTAACCCGACCAAATTCAAACGTACTTAACACACTGGAATTAATTAGCAAACCCGCTGCGCGTGTAGCATCATGTCTACCTACCCTCATCGGTCGGTTAACCTCAATTATATGTATAGATCACATTCGACATGAAACCAACGCTGGCAATGAAATTCATTAAAATGTCACCAAATAGGTGAGCGTGAGGTGAGATTGAATTACACGCTATTAATTAGGTTTATTGTTTCAAGGAAATAGACATTTGGATGTGGTATATTTTAATTAATTAGAATCATAAGTATCCGTACGTACATTAATTTGTATAGTCTATACTATAGGTAGAGATATTAAAACATTAAACAAGTGACGATAAGTTACAATTACAAAAATATACAGAGAAAAGCCACAAACAAAATAAATACCAAATTTTCAAAATAACGATACAATGCAAACACCTAGTTACGACAACAAACAAGCATTACGATTCTTTAAAAATGTTTTATTTAACAATAATGTAGGTAATTTCCAAAAGCAATTCCAAAATGTAACGTAACTAAATCTCTCTTTCAACGTCTCATAGTACTGCTACATTTCCAGAATGTTATCCACGTATTCATTTAGAATATATTCCACCCATTTCCCCGTCCCCGTTTGTCAGACCGCGTTCAAAGAATCTCCGTCATGTATTTCTTAGTATTTATTTAGGTCCATTCAAAGCTCCTACATCTGTATGAGGAATCGTGTCGATTTATTCAAGGTAATTTGTTTACGTTTTCACTTTGCTATTGACATATCGTTAGGGATTTCGATATTTTATGTTGTAAGGGTGTTTAGGTACAGTTGAGTTGATCTTAATATGTATTTATATTTGTTGTCACATCATCATCAATTAAGTAGGTATCTACTTCAAATGTGAAACAAAATGCTTTCTAATTTATTTATTTATTTATTTATTTCATTTATTTCAGATAAAGTATCCATATAATTGTTAGTAAAATGGCCTTAAAAACTATGTTAGTATTACAATTCTATTATAATATATAAAGCTATCTAATATTAAAAACAATCTTATATCACAACCTGCTTGAGACATGGATTTTGACCCAATGTCTCAAGACATTGGTATCCCATCTGTCCACGAATACAGCTAGGATGCTGCTGGACGATTGCCGGACACGGCGCATCATGGATGCCGCTCTTTTTCGCATGATTGCGTGGAATCCGTCCGTGCGCGCCTCCGCAAACATTCCTGACGCACGCTAATGAACTAATTCTAAGTCTTATCAAGTAATCCTGACTACTCAATAAGTAAATCAAACCAAATGAACCAAAAAAAGTGTAGAATAGAAGATTGAAGTACAGCTTTTTTATAGGCTCTAAATTTCATCTATGAGAGCTTTTACACATTATTCTCAATTTTCAACTGTAACACGTATCTACTGCTATTTAAAACACCTCCAGTTTCAATCGAACAACAACGTTATCTTACATGCAATTTACCTTTCTTTATAAGTGAAAATATAAAGGCGAAAGAAAATACACGCCACAGTTAACTTGCTCTGTTATATTAAAAAGGTAACAACATCTTTAGAGGAACCGTAAAAAGGAACGACAAAGGTCAGGAAATAAAATTACGTAGGTACCTGCGTTGAATTAATAAACATTCTCTTTTCATTATTTTCTATACGATAAATTATATTTAACCTTCAATTGGAATCGGTATGAAATTCACACAAGAAACAGTAAAATTCGTTATAAATGTGAAATATTTAACCTTTACTTTTTTATCATTTATGCCATTGCGATCGGTAGATAATTGGAAATTTGCTTCATATTGTAATATTCATACAAATATATGTATTGAAAAATGCGCATGCAATTAGTGAAAGTTGAATCATATACCCATCTCTTTCTTCCTCTACATAATAATATCTGTCTTCTCTTTCGTTACAAAAAATACTTAAGAGGCAGTCAAAATTTCAATATCAATTATCCACCCCAACCATTACCAAATTGCGAAATTTCACTTCAAAACCAAAATGTTTGACAACAACGCAATAAAACAAACTTCATACTTATCAACGTCAAACGCCCTGTTTTCCATTTCGCGAAGGAAAATATCAATAAATCAAAGAGCCTGTTTACATTTCGAAACTTTACAGCTTGTTTGACAGTGGTAAAGTATTACATCGCTAATACAAAAGTTACAAACGTATGAAATAATTACATTATTTTTGTAGGTAGCAAATCATCGATTGTTATTGCTATTATGGTTTTGAAATTTATTGTTATACTAGCGGCCCGCCCCGGCTTCGCCCGTGGTACCTACATGTTTACGTTTTCTCTCCATAAGAACCATCTACGTACTTCAAGCAATATGTATTATAAAAAAAAAGAAATCGAGTTCTCGAGTTATGCGCTAACCAACACATTTTGCGATTCATTTTTTTTATATTATAGATGTACAGTCCTACAATATAGATTATCTAATAAATAATCCGTGTTCATTTTCAATTTCATTTATAGCACTTTGTTAATTGTTCAGTCGATTGAAATATTAAGCTTTATCCGATTATCTATCTATTGTATTTCGCATCATCGACTTGTAACAATATAAAGTTGTTTATGTGCCTATTGTTCTAATCATATTACATACTTGCAGTCGCTCTGGCTTCGACCGTCGCGTCGTGCGCGGTAGCCGGGATCACGTACAAATCCAACGAGGGAAGGTGCTTAGTACCTAGTTCATGTAATTAGCGCAGTCAAACAAACCATACAGCTTTATATTGTTACAAGTAGGTATAGAAATGGTATTCTTTCATACTTTAAAATGTCAACCAACTACCTTATACAATTAAAACAATAAAGACTGCATAGGCAAATCAATCAATGAAACATTCGATTCGATTCCGCTCTGCGACGTCACAGACGAACAACGGCCTGACCGTTCCACCAACAAATTCACACACCAAAAGCCCTACAAAAGTTACCATACCGACAGGAAGGAACTCGCCCTGTCCTGTTAAACTCGTATTAATTTGTATCCTGTGGCACACACACACATACACGACTGTACACAGACACATATATACTGTATACTTACACAAACACATGCACACTAATGAGGCAGTGCATGATCGTACAATTGATAGTGATTTATGCACAATGAAACCCAATTTGTGTGTAGATTTTATGCAGTGTGGCTGTCGGTTTATAATTAAGTGTAGTAGATAGAAATGAGAATCCTTATTATGAAATGGAATGAACATTATTCATCCTGTAAATGTTGACCACATTACAATTGATACTGTAAAATGAAAATGAAATGCGGAAAAGCTTACGGATAATACTTATTTCGTGTTTATCATCATGGTTTGTTTAGCATTTCAACATTTTTGACGTTATAAATACACTATTATATTATCGTTTAGTTCCCAACATCCGAAGCAATCTTGCACAGACTCAAAATGGCCTTGTTTCCCGCCGAATCGAAAAAAAAAAAGAACAATTTACAAAATAAACTGTCATATTTACTTCACAGGCACTCGGAGCGTGATTGAAGTAAACAATAGTACACCCTTGGCAAACAGATGCCAATAGAAAATAGGAATTCTTCATTCGATTCAAAGGAAAAAATGTTCTTGAAGATTTAATTGAGTTATATCTATTTATTTTTATTACTTTTTATTGGGACGACTAGGAAAAGAAACACGCTTATGGGGTGTTTATGCTTTCAACATTCAACAAATATATATAACTATAATATATATATATAGTAGAATGATATTATTTAAAAGTTATAGAACCTCTCCTCTGTACTTTATAATATGTACCACAAAAAAATGTTACCTTCCTAGCTAAGTAGCTAGGAGGGAAATTTTTTTTGACTCGATTTAAATATACTTAATTCAGTTTTTAGTTACTTATAGATTATATGTGGTTTTAATAATTCATTAATTTATTCAAGTAACCAGGACTCATTTTGTTAGTAACAATTATTATCTTAAAAATTATGTTAGTAAAATAAAATTTATTATGACTGCTAGAAATGTACTCCACCGCTACAAAGCTATCAAGGAAGCAGACAGTTTGCAGCAGTGGTTCACATACCAGCAGTCGAGCCGACTCGCTATACAGCGCATGATTTCATTGGGGCTGTCCCGCACACGGCGCACCAGGGATGTGCATCTCTTTCGCATTGTAGCGTAAAAACAGTCTATATGAGCTTCTGCAAACATCCCTGATGCGCTGCAATAACGGGGCAGCCCCATTAACACCCGGAACGCATTATTATATTGAACACGGAGCGAGCTGTAAGAATGTTGAGTATGACTAGCCCATAGGCTGCACGTGTAGAAAGATGTACAATACGCACGAAATAGGGTTTTTTTAACTTCATTAGAGCAACGTGCAAACCTACGAGCTATCATATTTGCCCTCACTGCCAGTGCCCGTCGTTCCCTTTCAATATCATCATCGTCTCTGAGTCTAGGGGTCAATATGTGTCCGAGATATTTGAATTTAAAGACCCTCCCCAATGGCACTCCGTTCAAACGTATTGGGGGTAAAAAATGCGTAACTCGGCGCCCAGACTCAAAGACCATGACTTCACTTTTCTTAGTATTGTAGACCAATCCATGAAGAGCAGCGTACTCTTCACAGATGGCCACTAATCTTCTAAGACCGCAGATTGAAGCACTCAGCAACGCCATATCATCTGCGTAACTTACATTGTTGATGCAAACTCCATCAATATGACAACCAATCCTTTCGTTGCTGAGTGATTCAATCAGCTCGTTGGCATACACATTGAAAAGCGTGGGCGAACTTAACCCCCCCTGCCTCACGCCGCATTGCAGCCCAAACGGCTGAGATAAAGCCCCCGCCCATCGGACTTGATTGATCTGGCCTCTGTACCAACATTTAAATGTGTTAATAAGAGAGGACGGTACATTAGCTTTCTTTAACTTATCCCAAAGGATATCATAAGAAACCAGATCAAACGCCTTCGACAGGTCAAGGAAGCACGCATATATTGGCGTATTTCGGTCCAAATAGTACTTGACAGCCCACTTTAAAGACAATATTGCACTTTCCGTAGAAAGTCCCGATCGAAATCCAAACTGATTTTGGTGTATTTCTACGTACCTGTTTAGTTGTTCATTAAGCAGGCTGTCAAATACCTTTGCAATTACCGTTGCAAGAGAAATAGGCCTATAGTTGGTCTGGTCCGCTAAATCACCTGTTTTATTTTTAACAATTGGCACTACGATAGTTTTTGTTAAATCACTGGGAAGATACTTATGCTGAATACACAGATTAAAAAACATTGATAACACTCTCGATATGTGAGGCCCTGCATACTTCAGGTGCTCAATACTTAGACCATCGTGACCGGGAGATTTTCCTTTAGACATTTTACTTATTATTCGCTGAATTTCTAAAGCAGTGACTTTAAATTCCCGATCATCCTGATGATTTTGCTAGGTGTTTGTAAATTGGTACATAACGGTACTTTTAATAAGAAATCTCACCTGAAATAGGTGAGATTTCACTTCACTTTTCTTTGAAATGCATATACATTCTAGGTACAAATATAACAAAACCAAAAAAGCTAAATTTCTATTAGTTATTACTCATTAGTCATTACCAAGGCTACGTGATGTTGGTTAACAACAAAATATATTACTCACATTTATCTATCCTTTATTTCATTCATTGTGATATTGTATATCTAATCATTTATTCTTGATACTTACAGATTACGTTCATTCAACTGTCTTACCACGATAAATAAGAATATTAGATTGTATTGTATTAGAAATAGTTTACAATTCATTGATTACCTCTACTCAACATAATTTAATGGCAAACCTCACGTAAACTAAAATAATTCTAGCCAAGTACAATATTATAAAGTTTTCAATGTAGTGTATGACTTCCTCAATAATTATTAGCTCAAATTAAGAAAGATTTATTTTAAAAAACTTAAAAAAATATTTTACCATTCGAAAAGAGAAAGCTAGAGTATCATAAATGTTTAATATATCCATCTATCTCTATAGTATGAACACCTAATTAAAAAATATTTTACAAAATGAAAATGAGAAACAACTATATTCTAGAAATTCTTTTTACAGGAATCCAATATTCTTAAAGGCTCACCAAGATTATTAACGATAAATCCCACCTACTACTTACGTCTAAGTTACATCCACTTATGTTCCATTATCAATTGAAATGTGATACTAATTGCATACACACAATAGGCTTGCATACTTAGCCAATGTAAGCATTACATTGGCTAAGTAATGTAACTTAGTCAAGTATACCCTGTTAGCTTGAAGTGGTCTATTAGAAATTGATCTGACATCCTTTACTAGGCCATAGCATATTCCATATTTCTTTCTTTACAACTTTATATAGCTAGCTTTCCGCCCGCGGCTTCGCCCGCATTTTCAAAGATAAACTTGCATAGTTCCCGTTCCCGTGGGATTTCCGGGATAACACCTATGCTATTTGCTAATCCAAGTTATCCTCTACATGTGTGCTAAATTTCATTGTAATCAGTTCAGTAGTATTTGCATGAAAGAGTAACAAACACACATACAAACCTACATCCATCCTCACAAACTTTCGCATTTATAATATCAGAAGGATTGTTTATTTTTAATGGAAATTAATTAGTTCTAACTCATATCAAATAAAAGTCTATTTGATAATACTATCACACAACTCAAAATCACATATATAACTATCAAAAAGTGTCATTTCTAAGATTACAAACAGTATGGAAATGAAAAGAATAGCATTTGCGGCGACACATTTATTTAGACTCAATAATTGTCAATCATTAATAATCTACGCCTAATTACTGCACAAAGTTAAAAACATTGTTTGCTAACTACAATAACAAGAGAACTAATTGAATAAACAACTTCAAATGGGAAGTAAGAATACATAAGAATAAGAAATAGGCATTGTATGAATCATTGATGAAAAAATATAACAGCTATTCAATATAGCCTTTGTTCGATGAGAAATTATTAATTCCTGTATATTGTGTTGTGTGGGAATATTTTGGTTTGTTTTTAGAGTATTATAAGTTAATTAACCCGGCGTCATTGAGGTTGGGTCAAAATGACCCGGCTTGTTTATAATTTACAATATCTTTGTAATTACGTGCACGATTGTGCTGTTCTTTGAAGTAGCTGGAGCTAATAATGTACATTAAACGTTTTGGAAGTGAAATCCTTTCGACGTCGAGTGTACTGGGTGCTACACGCGTGTATTTTCGAAAAAGGTAAATATGACCCATCCTCACAATTGATGTAACAATTTCGCGCCATGGCTAAGTTATCGATTTTTACTGTTGTGTATGATTTCTTGGTGTCTGCAAACATTTTTTTGCTTGTTTCTGTGAATTTAATGTTTTTGTTTGTCCAACAGGTACTTATTATAAAATAGATACTATAAACGGATAGAATAGAAAATATCACGTATCATGGCGGGTTTAGACTCTTGTCTGTCTCAGACTTACCTTATTATGATGATGAAGTAGAACAAGAGGATCATGTTAGAGTGCAGAGTGTGTTTCAAGCGGAGAAAAGCGAAAACCCGAATTCAATACCTTTTACAATAAAACTAAATATTGGGTTGACGTCGCTGATGAACTTTGCGCCTCATATGATGTGATCGTAACTCCAAAAGGTGGTCCCTGACAATTTTTATGCCATGTTGGACACACAGGAATTAATGCGCTTATAATACGTCTCATAAATAAAAACAAACCAAACGATAAGCGACGTATTTTTTTTAAAAACTTAGGTCTTGCTCTGGTCTTAGAACATTTGAAAATTCGTCAGGAATTGATCGATAGCATTGACAAATGGGCAAAAGAATCAGAGAATTTATTGGTGGATCATCAGAGGAGCCAACTGCAATTCCCGCAAAAGATGTTTAGTGTGTCCGGAAATAAAAATAGTAAAACAAAACATTTTTGTCAAGCTTGCCCTAAATTTATTTGTCCTGAACGCATCATGGCTTTCTGTATTGATTTCATTTAAAACGAAGAGTTTAATTAGCTTTGTTAAAGTTTTTTTCTAATATACTAGACTTAAGTTTATAAAAATGCTATTTGTATCCAAAATTACTGGTTATTAGCGTAGGAATGACATCAAAAGGTAAGAGGTCTATATTTTGTTCCTATTTTTATGAGTTTATGTCAAAGTTGATTAAAGTGAATAAAACGTTGGTTAATTATTATTTTTATTTTATATTATCAAAACCAGAATACCTATAACCTATAATAATAACACACAATACTAATTTTCTTTAAAAGTTTTAAAATAACAACGATAAAATATATGGGTAATATTGACCCACCTCAACGCTCGCGTATCTGTTTTCTACCACAATGACGCCGGGTTAAGAGACAGATGTTATGGGAAATTGTTTTACACTTTTACATAAATAGTTTCTATGTGTATAATAATAGCTGATGCAGCAATCATAGTTCTGCTGAGACACTATCACTTAAGGGTTAAGAATTGTTTACCTTTTCTCATACATACTGAATTTACACAAAAAAATCAAAAAAAATTCAGTCAAACCCTTTCGGCTAAGTTTAGTTTTGGTTTTGAGATATGCAAATTTTATTTTTATAGAAATAAAGATATTTCAAGACCTAGTACACAACCTTCCAAGTTCAAACTAACAATTAATGTAATGGTTAAGAGATTACAATAATAAGTAATATTGGGTTCAAACATGAGTTCATGAACAAGAGCCTAATTAACTTTAAGCATGCTTTTTGTTCTGTTCAACTTATTCTTAAAAATTTAGTTTTAACTTAATAGACATTTGACACATGTGATTGAATTGATTTTAAATTGATTTAGATTGTGATATTTTCAAATATGTACTTATATCATATCAATGGACGAAAAATATGTAAGTTATCCTTCACATTTTAGTTATTTGAAGGTAGCTATAGAAATTAAGATTATAGTTTAATTCTATTCCTTTTAGAAGCCATATTTTTTCCTGTCAATGTAAGTTTTCACATACAATACAATTTAAAAATGTAAATCTAAGTAATATTTAATTTGATAATGTTTGTCATTTGTGTATTAACCACTTTATCGCTTTTCCTACTAATATAGTGTAATTTGGTTAAAAATAAATGAAGTGAACCTGTAAATGATGTGAAAAGAGACAGTAAAGCCTCTGAGATTATGCCTGTTACATATTTTTAACAGAAACAAGGTTGCTTACCAAGTAAATAAATATTTATTCTATATTTATAGATTAACATTCAATGAACAATTCATGTTACTATTTAAGGACATGAAAGTAAGTAAACCTTTTTCATAAACACTTGTAATGTTGCATCTACATGTTGTCATGCTTTAATTCAATTATGAATGTACTATTGAAGAGACGCACAAGTATCTGTAATGTGTATTCTATACAAATAGAAATGTTCATTTAAAATGTTAACGTATATAATGACGTAAAGAGGATGTACATACCTGTTTCCAAAGTTGGATCTCCAAAACTCCGCAGCATCACTCTTCGTAATACGAAACTGGTCACCGGCAAAGGTCCCATTTGGAAACATCGCCTTCAATTCACTCAACATGTGACTAAAAACAAGGCTGAGCTTCGTCAAATTACGCCTGTAATGTGAATTCTCGTCAAACATTTTCTCTTTACCTTCCTTGAACAGTTTTATCGCCTGCTTGCACTTTCTAATCAAATTAATAATAAATATGTTAAAATGTTCATTATTATTCAACTCCTGCATATTGTCCTCATATTTGGAGTATATAACACGCAACCGCTGATATGTATCAGGCAAAATATCCAGTATAAACGGCGGACTATTCTTCAAGTTCATCTTGTGATGCTGACATAGTTTCACAACTTTGTCCATTAGTTTCCATGTCTTGTCCAATGTCCGTTTGTCGGTCGCAAGTTTCGTCGGGCATACCGCATCCGAAAAAGCACCATGTAATTTTGAAAATATGGACGATATATTTTTCTGTTGTGATTTGTGACGGGGGGCCGCCATATTGAGGAGTCCGATGACATACAAAAGGAAATAACTATTATAAACAAAGACACTCAACTTAATACACTTTCATCACTTTATAACAAGATAATCTAACGCGTGTTTTCTCATTATCACGTAGATGAACCACATTTACGATACATATAACGCACTAAGCGGCGAACGATCGCTCACTGACACACGCGTGTGACAATTAATATTTGACAAGCGGAATGACATGTACAACTCGACTCTCGAGCAGCGAGCTTGGGTTGAGGGCGCTACTATGCGAGTTGAAACTTGAATGAAAATGTAAATGTTGCCAGTGATAAAAAAATATAACTTATATTGATAAACATTTGTTTTATTTTACAAAATATAATATTTTTTATTGATTTTATGTGAAACGATCGCAAATATAAGGATAACAATTATATAAAGAAAAGATGATATAAAGAATTTAGAATACACCATGTACCATGCATACATGATACCATCTTCTTTTTAATAAATTAAAAATTCATACTACCTACATTTTAAACAATTTTATTTTACAATGAAGATAATAATATTAATATTGTGATGAAGACGTATACAAAAGATTTAAATCTTTTTTATTTCATTTAAAGGAATATTATGGCAGTGTATTGTTTATAAAAATGTTTGTGTGTTTTTTACAAGTTAACAGTGTTACAATCTAAGCATTCTTTAATCCTGTACAGTGATAAATTTTATTATTAACTGTGTTAAAAACTGTGTTATTAAATTATTATCATAATCAATTAAAAATAATCGCACAATATTATATACGTCGCCATTTTTTTTAAACGAATTGCTCAATGCTGCCATCTATGTCCATTCAATGAAAACAAAACTGAATTTGACTGTGGTTTGACGTGAATCTTTTTAGTTTTGAACAGCTTCACTAGATGGCGTGGAAATAAATTATATTATACATTGTGCCAAAGAAAACCATGAATTTTAAGTTAGTATAATATTAGTTTTTGTCAGTTTTAAGTAAAACACTATCATAAAAATTTTATAAAACAACTTTATTAACAAAAAGATTTAATAACCGAACATAACTATTCATCATCATAATTGGCTTCAGTTGTTGATGTTGTAGTCCTTTTGTGTTTGCGGCGTCTGTTGTGTCTTTTTCCTTTAATGTGTTTCCTGAAACAAACGAATACAAATAAGCAACTTATAGTATATTAATTATTAATTATAATTTTTAATCGAAACTATAATCACGTATCATAGCTTAGACTTTAGGCTAATTATTGTTCTATGATTTTCCACTAGATGGCACTAAATTCAAATTACATGAATTTCAAATTTTACGTTATTTTTTTTTTATTTTCACATTAAATTTATGTGTTTTGTTATTGATTTGTATTGTAGGTACGTTCAATTGAGCGTTGTTTTTTAAGAAATATAGCTACCAGCATACGTATTAATAATTCTATTATTTTAATATTTTGGCAATAGTTGCGGGTAAGCTAATTCACGATTATTCTGCATAAATTTTACATTATAAAAAAATAGTTTATCGAATAATAATTTGCTGTAGTCAAATTTTCCTAATTTCTAGTAATTATTATCTTTACAAGATTTTGTTTATAATTTCCCTATACCCAAGTAATTTTCGTGATAAAAACAACATCATTTACAAACACTACAAACAATTAATTATTATTGGTTTAATTATATAATGTGAACAACTTAATATATTGTATTATGTAATAATAATTATAATTTATATTGCCTTCTACAAACAGAATTAGTTGTGCATTAATTAATTAAACGATTATTCGATTAGAAATTCGATATTGTGAACCCATTTTGAAACTTTGTCTATTACTTATAACTAGCAGTCCGCCCTGTCTTCGCCCGTGGTACATATTTACGTTTTCCGGGATAAAATATAGCCTATACGGATTCGGAAGAATCCCTCTAAGTAATTAGTAATTTTAAAAGAAATTTGAAATCGGTCCAGTATGTAGTTTTTGAGCCTTTTCAATACAAACATACAAAAATACAAAGGTTTACCCTTTATAATATTAGTATATATAACCAAATAAATTTATTATTAGTTGTATATTTTATTATTAGTCGATTTATTATTATTACATAAAAGTGTAGGTATTAGTTACAAAATCAAGTTAATTACCATCATTAGTCACACACACAAATCATTACTTCTGAAATTCCGAACATGGGCTCGTTTCATGTGCTATAAATTTCAGAATCCCTCCCTTCACTCCAATAAACACATTGTCAGCTGAATCCAGTGCAAAAGTATTAACTCCGCTAACATTAAAAGTGCCTAAATGTTGAGCACTAGCATTATCGGCATCTATCCTATAGAAATTACTGTTCTCATCCATAGCAAATACTTCGTCAGAACGACTTACAAACACCCCAGTCATCCTATCACTTGGGAGCCCTTTAATTTTAATAGGTATACTTTGGCCATTACGCAGTACGTATGAAGTTTTTGTGGCTACGAAATACATGTTGTTTCTAGGGTCTATTGTCAAGCCGTGGCCGTTGGGAATCGCTGCAAAGGTCTCCTGTTTCTGACCGTCATTTGTTATCTTGTGGACGCGATTTTGCGGCCACGTCGCGATGTACATGGTCATTCCGTCGCTTGTTACAGCTATGTACATAACGTCTTCACCGAGAGCGGTGTACAATTCGATAGACCCGTCATCTTTGTATTTATAGACACCGTTATCAGTGGCCAGATAGACGATATCGTTGAGGTTATCAATGCATGTGGACTGTCCGAGCCCGGCGACTTTTAAAGTTTCGGATTCACTGCTTGGATGTAAGACTTGAAGACTCATTTTCATTTCATCACTTATGAGGGTGTAAAATACATTCCCAGTTTTCCAATGGATGCTCATGTCTGCGGGTGTTCCTGTTACATTTCTCTGTTCTTCGAAGGAATAGTAGAAGTTATTGAAGTGTTTGAGATTAGCGCAGAATTGTTCTTTGTTGGCTTGTAGGAGCAGCCCTTGGCGCGTCATCACAGGACTTGCTAATAGTTGCGTGGTTATTGTGAGTAGGAAAACGATTGAGGACTTCATCTGAAATTGTAAGGTTATGTCACTTTAATGGATGGTATTATAAAAGGGAGACATTTTTGCGTAACTTCACATGAACTAGGTACTTTATTTAGTTTTAGTTTTCATGCTCGACCTGTGATCAGTCAGTTCGAGTATAAATTAGTATATATATTTTATAATCTATACCTATCTATGTTATAGCTTCTGATAAAGATGAAAATTTGACGATATTTTAACAGAAATGACGTCTAGATATCTATTATCTACTAACTTTGGGAAAAATCGGTTCAGCATTTTGAGTTTGAGTTCCAATCTTCAAAGTCATACTACTCGCTTATTAACCCTTAAATTGTCACCCCTAGATAACTTAAGAATAAGAATAAGAATAAAATAATTTTTATTAGGCACACCAAATTACCACCACCAACACAAACAAAAAAAAGAAACAATATAAAAATACACTCTTAAATATAATCTAACATAAAAATTAAAACTAAGAATAAGATTTGTGTGGCGACTGGCGACCTAAAGGGTAAGGCCGCTCAGCTTATGCTATGCCGATGTGGTCAGCATAGCGCTGGTTTTCAGGGCCCCACCAGACAACAAAATGCTTAAGTCTAAAGTCTAAACTTGTGTTTAATATGTCCAAATTTGGAGGATGTGTTGGAATTAGGATAGAAAAGAGGAAAATGAAAAAAAAAATTAAAAATTTTAATTTTTTCTATTGTTTTCACTATGTCACATAAAACGGACACTGCCAATTATATGTACATGTTCGAACCGTCACATATAACGGACATTGCACATTATTCCTGCAACCGTGGTACATGAATACAATGCACATTTTCAACTCTGTAATTCAAAATTATTATCAAATTATAATTATGGACGATCTAGAATAAGCTTTTCAAACATCTGTCTTAAAATGTTGGTTAAAACTTTAACGATATCGTTAAAAATAATGGATTTTAAAAACGACACTACCAAAAATCACAGCCTAAGAATATGCTAAGAATTGGAATATAAATAGTATTACATAGCCTGAGAACTTATCTAATACACCAAGAAAGTCCTCTTCCCATTCCTTATATTGTACAGATTGAAATGTGTTTGCTTCATCGTATGCAAAGAAGTCGTATACCATGCCTGAAGTACCAAAACAAACAGGAAATTTAAATCGCTTTTTTTTGGGTTCTTTGGCATATATTATATCCATTTTCTGCCAGTTTTTTAATTTGTAAGGTATTATTATTTTAATTTTTCAACATTGGGTGGTATTTCTGGTAAGTAACATCATGCTGTGGCAGAAGAACTACTGAGAAGTAGGGAAGATTCATCTCGCACCGCATGTAATGGCTGTAATTCTGCAGCAATAATATTTTGTTGATGGTAAAAATTCTGACTTTTTGGGTCTTCATTGTGTCTCAAATCAATATGTCGTATAATTCCGAAGGTATGGTGCTGGGGGTAAATGATTGACACTGTTATCATAGTGAAATCACTCCCGTAGGTCTACATTTCCTTCAAAATCGTCATCTCAACTCAACGCCAGACTCTTCAGCTTCCGCCAGAGATAGGTAGGGAATTTTTTATTGATTGCCAAGTCATGCTCCTCTAAAACATATTAAAAATAGAGAAAAATATATCAAAATGATGACGTTGAAAATGGATGGCCTTATTGGCAACGTCCGTTACATAGGACATGTGAAGAATACCCTAGTATATACTCCAAGTTGTCAACGTCCGTTTTATGGGACATCGTATATAAACTAAGATTTGTATTCCAAATATTGTAAAATATGTAAAAATTATGTCAAAATACTATACTTACAATCGTATTCTAACTAATAATATAACATTATAAGCAAAATAGCCAAAATACTTACAGTTATTATCAATTTTATCAGGAGAGTCAAGAGATCCGTTTTTTGCAATTTTCAAATGGTCACCATTCGCGACTGTACTTCGCTTTGGTAAAAAAACCTGCATGTACGCGAAGGACATAGCTAGTACCTTCCCAATAAATGGATTAGCAAAGCTTAGGTCTGCTATAACAGCGCCAGCATGTGTGTAAATACTATGTCCTTTAAAACGGACGAAATCAATTTAAGGGTTAATTATTGTTATAGGTTAAAACATTTTGTTATCGTTAGAGTGATATTATGACTAATTTCATGGAATGTAAACAAATGAAATGATTTATACTATTTGTTATTTCACTTGCACTAATCATTGACATACAGACATACAGATTGAAAGAAGTGTATAGTACCTACGTGCTAAAAACTATCTCTAGACTCTATGAGAAATTTCATCCAATTTTAATTATCTATTTTTAAGTCACTTTATTTCCTAATTAAGTAAACATTATTCAAAATCTGATAAGTAGATCTATGTATTTATTACCTATTTACCTTCTAGGAATAAATCGCATAGAAATTTGCCTCTTCACAGTAATTGCTATTATAGTTAGATAATTATTAAAATTATAAATCACCAAACTAATATCTACCGAAGTATAGTATATTAAATAGTATTTTATTTCTTATTGAAAAATATCTACTAATTGAATAATGAGTTATTATATTGTATACCTATTGTAACAATTTCTTCTAAGAAAGCTAAACTAATAAGATTAACAGTTTCAAGAATTAACTTTTATATTTTAAACTAATAATCGAATAGAACTGACCTTTAACATTATTACTTATATCACATTTATTCGTACACTCTCCACTATCACTTTATATACTGAATGTCTTTTAAACAGTCCGCTATATATATGATAAATAATTGTATAGTTTATCAACAATGCTAACAATTATTTTGTTTACGATACAGAAATATGCGATTATAAACAAATGAATAGTAAGAAAATTGAGTCAACCGGCAATTAATTTATTTGTTACTTGCGTTTCGTTGGAAATCTCGTCGTAGAATTTATCGTGGAATTAAAATCAATAAGTGCTTGCCCTCTGCAATTTTACGCTCATAATAACTTTTTACAAAGAAAATTAATTGTTTATTAAATTGCTAGCTGTGCCCCGCGGTTTTTCCCGCATGGTTCCGCTTCTATTGGACTTAGTATGGCCTATTAAAGCGTTCCTCGATAAACGGAATATTACATCAGATTTTTTTAAGTTCAGGATTCAAGCAAACAAACACACTCTTCGGCTTTTTAATATTCTATTAAAAACTCGTTCAAACATTTCGTGAAAGCTTTTAAGTATTGTAAAAGAGTTATGTACCTAGGTATTCCAATCGAAACGTTTTTCATTTATAAGGGCTGATTTTTCAATCCTTGGTTAAAACTTACCTGTCTGATAAAGTATTACACGTAATATTAAAATGTTACATGTAAACTGTTAAATACGGGCTATTAGACTAGATACATTTTTGAAATTGTAGTTTAATACGTTAACCGATGAATAAGTTTTAACCAAGGATTGAAAAATCAGCCATAAATCTAAGCCTACAAAGACTATTTTTCGGTTCACACATTTCAATATGAATATAATGCAACTAATTTACCTAAGTGACTATAAAATCGGGTAAATCATTAACAAAATTAATACAAACCGACAGTTACCCGAATTCATCAACACATCACTTGACAATTTTCAATTTTAATATATTAATGGAATTCATTAAGAGGAGCGATGGACGTCGCGTGGGCTTATTAACTCGCATAATCAAAATTGGATGAATTAACGTTTACCAAGTGTCGTACATAACGATAATAATTATTAATCTTATCCTTATAAATTTATAAAGAATAGAAAAATGAATATAAAGAATATTTAAAGCATTTGAATGCCATAAAACCAAAAATATCAATTTTAATCTTATCCTATTCCTAATTCCTATCCTATCCTACTAATATAAATACGAAAGTTTTGTGAATATGGATGTATGTTTGTTACTCTTTCACGCAAATACCTACTACTGAACCGATTACAATGAAATTAAGCACACATAATATGGAGGGTAACTTGGATTAACATGTAGGTTTTATCCCGGAAATCCCACGGGAATGGGAACTATTCGGGATTTTTTTTTTTGAAAAAGCGGGCGGGCAACCTACTTCTTTTTTATGGGCTAGGTATCGGTAAATTCTAAAACACCCCTGTAGAACCGCCATCCTTTTACAAATTACCCAAAATTTTGTGTCAGTATCTCCCAGCCTAGTAGTAATTGCTTAGAAGTAGGATAGGTATACATTTAAGTTGTACGTGCTAGTTTAAGAAGTGGTGGTTTGATAGCCTAAGTATGGAAAATAATGTTTCAAAAACGTTTTTCACGATTTATTAACATTCTTACATTTTTGAACGATATTCTTCTCTACAATGTTATTAAACTTTTTCTCTACACGAGGAATTTTACTAAGAACCTATTGAAGATAATACTTTATACGTTATTGACCCTTATCAATAATTTCATGATACCTACCTCAAAGAATTTTCTCCCATAGCTCTGTTCATAACTTCATTACCTTATATTATAATGAATAAATGTCTTTATTAATAAACTAAATAATAAATGATATTACGAGTACAATATTCAGGGCATTCCGTGAGTAATCCCAAAATAACGACCGGACGCGTTCTTCAACGGAACCCCTAATTTAAAACTTTTTTTGCACCTCTACTGTTTTTGAACATGTACGTAATTTGTCGGAACATGTTGCATAGTGTGGAAGTGGCTTTTTCTGCGCTTTTATTAGCTTTATATGTACGTTTGTATGTTATATGTTATGTATGTATCTTTAGACTCGATTTTGTCCCATTTAACTCAAACTTTGTAAACTTATCAATGATCGGTGACATACAATAATTTCATGAGTTTATAATTTTTAAAACATTACAATGCTTAATAATTTATTGAGTAGATTCAGGAGAATTATCATCTAAATAGTAATTATAGTGGTACGTTGATAAGCTTACGTAAAAGCTCCGAAAAATATTGAAGTATACAAACTTTTCAAATGTAGAAACACAAAGTTTTTCAGGTAGATTTTAGATACATATTAAAAAAGGTTTGATCGCGCTAATCTCAGGTCAACTACTGGTCCGATTTGAAAAATTATTTCGGTGTTATCGGTCTCATAAACATCGAGGAAGGTTATAGGCTAAGACCAACATCACGCTAAGACCAACAGGAGCGGAGCACAGCTTATATAAAGCGTATAAAATCCACCTCCATACTTTCTAAGCACTTGGCCAAGTAACGAATGTATATTTGGCCCAGCATCCGGCAATTACATACATGCGTGCTTTGTTAACTTAACCTAGCAATGGCTACTATGTAATACTAGCTAAACCACACAACTTTGTCTGCTCTCAAAAGGAACCTATCTTTCCAATTTAATCAATTTTTTCATTAATGTAGCGCCTCTATTGATCGTAGCGTGATGGTATATAGCCCAAAGCCATCTTCGTTTAATATACCACACAAAAATAAAATTTAATTTCAAACCATAAGGTCCCGAGCTGGGTTACCTATCTTAATCTCGAATTTTAATATTCCGAATATCATAATCCCGAAAACGTTTGGACATTTTTTCATAACCCCGAATTTTAAAATTTCGAAGTTTTGTTTGACATATAATCACAACTGCGAATTTCATTTGCCCATTTCTTTATTTGTACGAAGTTTTACAATCCAGACGAATGAGTTCCAGACATACGAAATCTAAATGCACAAAATCCAGATGACCGTAATCCATATGCACGAAAGCCACATTTTTAAAACACAAATTTTTGAAATACAGTTGATTGATATCCAGACAAACAATGTCCAAATTTTTGAAATTCAAATAAACGATATCCAGAAAAACGAAATCCTTCCAGGGGGTCGCAGCACGAACCTAACCTAACCTACTGAATAGATTTTAGCACTTAATCCTTTCTGTTGGGCAAGTAAAACAATAGCGAGTCGGTTCTGGCACTCGCCGGCCGCTGCCGCGGCACGCTCGCTTCGCTCGCTCGGCTCGTGCGTGAGGGTCGCAGTTCAAACCTAACCTAACCTACTAAGTCGAATTTGACACTTAAACCTTTCTGTAATGGGCAAGTAAAACAATAGCGAGTCGGTTCTGGCACTCGCCGGCCGCTGCCGCGGCACGCTCGCTTCGCTCGCTCGGCTCGTGCGTAAGGGTCGCAGTTCAAACCTAACCTAACCTACTGAGTCAAATTTGACACTTAAACCTTTCTGTACTGGGCAAGTAAAACAAATTACTTACTGGTAATGTTCATTTTCAGGCAATAGTAAAGGTATAATCACGATTGTATGGGAACCAAATAAAGAGATTATGAAAATATGGCAATAGTTTATCTGCTATACGATTATATGGGAACCAAATAAAAAGATTATGAAAATTTGGTAATAGTTTATTTGGAAAATGGTACGATGGGAAACAAAAAAAATTATTCTGAGAATCTGGTATAACTATATCTGGATTATGAGAATACGGGAAACAAAAAAATACTTTTTAAAAATCTGGTTTTGATGTATCTGGAAATTGATTCATCTGGGAAATTAAAAAAGGAATTTTAAAAAGTTGTCATTCATTACATCTGTCTTTTAAAAGTTCTAACAACCGTTTTCGGGATTTTAAGATTCGGGTAATAGAAATTCGAGTTTTTAATAGGTTACCCCCGAGCTGATAAGGCCCTCAATACAAACAAGCATAGACACTTTCAGCTCTAAAGCATAAATGCTTATAAAAATTTGAAAAAAATGTTAAGAATAGGAAAAATTCAACGAACACGGGATTCGAACCAGAGAATTTTACCTATTTTTAAATTAAAATAAACTTTCAGCTTTACAATATTATTGCCTACGCATGTCTATAATTATTATGTTATAGAGTAATTTTATATAGAACTCAATACTACGAAGTGTTCTCCGAAAATATCAGCTCAGAATACCTGGGAATTAATATTGATAAGTCGTTCCCGGAAGAAATATGAGGAAGAAAGATTCCATATGACCGTTTTATTAATTTGAAAATATGGATGTCGTCACTTGTCAATATCATAACTCATAGGTATAGTAACGGTGAATTTACATCAAACGAATATAGAGTTAGAGCTAGCATTCTTTTGTGATAAAATAGTAAACGAAAACTCGTATTCAGTGTTGTTCAGTATTAGAACATTGCATAGAATTTCGAACGCACTAAGAACAACGAAATAATGCTCTATGCCTAAATAATGCTCTATATCTCTATTTACACTAAAATAATTTGACATAGTGGGGTTGGAATGAGCATTCGCTCGTTTGATGTAAATGCACCGTTATACGAATGTAATGTTTACATAATATAATATCTTTTATTATACCTAAATACTTATGTAAAATTTATTTATATAGTTATACTAGCGGTCCGCCCCGGCTTCGCCCGTGGTACATGTTTACGTTTTCTATACATAAGAACCATCCTCGTACTTAAAGGAATATAATAAAAAAAGAATTATCGAAATCGGTTCAGCCGTTCCCGAGTTATGCGCTTACCAACACATTTTGCGATTCATTTTTATATATAAGAAGATTATTATGGTATGTATTGTGTACATGAGCATCAGTAGTGTATTTGAACAAAAGCCGTTGAATGAGCTATAAGGATACAAACTAAAAATAATTTATAAGTATATCTAATGTATTGAGTCTTAAATTGTAGTTACATAATATTACTAGCTTCACGGTTTCACCCGCATTGCTCCGCTCCTGTTGGTGTTAGCGTGATGATATATAGCCTATAGCCTTCCTCGATAAATGGGCTATGTCACCGAAAGAATTTTTCAAATCGGGCCAGTAGTTCCTGAGATTAGCACGTTCAAACAAACAAACTCTACACTCTACAGCTTTATAATATTAGTATTATAGATAATATCAAACCACCTATGGCTTTAAATACAAATGGCCACTGCGAATAGATTGGATTTCACAATTAATATACCTCATTCATTTTCATCAATCCTGTATTGGTTTACTTGACTGAGAATAATAGTAATTTATATATTGGACTAATGTATGCGTTTGGTCTTTGAAATGTCTGTATGTATATTTACCCGACTGTATCGGAAGGAGGGTTTTAAAATTAGTAGGTAGTAAGTATGTATGTTTTTAATTTTATGCTATTTATATTTTACATCTCTTATATATCAAATTCTCGTGTCACAATGTTAGTCTGCATACTCCTCCGAAACGGGTGGACCGATTCTCGTGAAATTTTCTGTGCATATCGGGTAAGTCTGAGAATCGGCCAACATCTATTTTTCATATGTACCACGGGCGAAGCCGGGGCGGGCCGCTAGTAACTATTATAGTAACTATTATAGTAGCTATTATAAACTAAGAAATCGCATTGTGTGTGACTCGACAAAAACATTCACCTGAATGTTTGTGTGTGTGTTCGTGTGGTCAGAAGTAAAATGTAATTTGCATAGTTCTACTGTGATAAAATAAAAAATGATTCAGCAATTTTTTTTGACTAATGTACCATAAAATAGTTCCTTTTATATATGTATTTATCGAACGTTTTCATAAAGAAACATTGAAGTATATAACATGAATATTAAGGGCCGATTTTTCAATGCTTGGATAAAACTTATCCGTCCAATAAAGTATTACACGATAATATTAAAATGTCACGTAAACTGTCAAATACGGGCAATTAGAATACGTTTTTAAAATGGTAGTTTTATACATTATTCGACGAATAAGTTTTAACCAAGGATTGAAAAATCAGCCCTTAGTGTAAAATATAAAGTCAAAAATAGTCTCCAACCCCGATGCTCTTAGAGATATCATTTTTACGTGCTCTGCGATTCTAGTTGTAACCTTTTAACAAACCTAACACTGCTTGTAGTTATTACTGACTAGCTGTGCCGCGCGGTTTCACCCGCGTGCCTCCGCTTCTGTTGGTCTTAGCGTGATGATATAAAGCCTTTCTGGATAAATGGGCTATCTAACACTGAAATAATTTTTCATATCGGACCAGTAGCTCCCGAGATTAGCGCGTTCAAACAAACAAACAAACTCTTCAGCCTTATGATATTATAGTATAGATTTATAAAACACAGCAAGCAGTGATTAGATTAAGTTTCATCACGTAGCCATTTATTTCAAGAACTGGTCTCTATCATTCCCCACGTTTTCACTAAGCACAAAGTTGTGGGTTGTTATTTAATAAGAAATACGTAGAAAATACGAAAGCATTTTACATCTGTAGTAATTTCAAACCTACGCAGGACATCTACAAGGAAATATTTTATATTTGTATGTCCTGCATTAGGTGATTTGTTGGAATCTATTAGAACACCACTGAAATAGGCATATTTTTTCTCGCTTTTCCTATAATTTTCATTGCTCTACTCCTATGGTCATAACGAGATATTTCTAGCCTTCTGCGATAAACGGACGTACCAGATGTTAACACGAAGAAACAAAATAACTAGTGAAACAAATACTTAAATAATTTTTTTTTCTCGAAAATGATTTTTCAATTCAAGCCATCATTCATCATCATCATCATAAGCCCATATAAGCTCCCACTGTTGAGACACGGGCCTCCTATGAGGGTACAGACCATTTCAAATCATCATTAGGTACCTGAGATTAATGCGTGTACCAAACAAACTAGTCAAATAAATAATCATTTTTTGCCTCCGAATTTTCCGCCTGAAAATCTTCAAGAGACCCTTGTATAAACTCTATACACCATCCCCTCAGAGACAATACATTTTGAAAACGCCTCTGAGACGCTTTTAACTTTGCTGGTTTCAAGAACCTAATTGCTGGCTTTCAGGTCATGGATACTTATTGTTTTCTGAGCTAGACTACTTATAATCTATAACTATAGCAAAGTGATTTAAATTTAGTCGTAGTTTCTTGTTTCATTTTACATCGCTTTTGCAATTTTCCCCTCCTAAATTGTATTTTCTGTATTTTTTCAATAAATCGCGTTTGAAATCCGTTGAAAGTATTTTTCATAATTGAGTATCGCCTGATTAGAAAGGTTATATGTGTAGGGCAGGGGCAGGGCATACTTTATTTTTCTCTCCAAACCAGAGGCGGCTCGTCCTCAGGAGCGCTGGTGCAGTGAACTCCCATAAATAATTATAATAAAGTTATATCTGCTCATTATTTAAAATCTATCGTAAAAAAGTCCAATACTAATGTCAATAAAATAAGTAACTTTACACATTACAAATAAAATATTATAAACAATTATAAAACATAAACATTTTCCTGACTTATACAAATTTTCCTTTATATAAATTTTCCTGACGTATAGAAATTTTCCTTTCATCGGATTTCAAACGCGATTTATTGAAGAAATACAATAATACAGTTTGGAGCAGAGGCGGCTCGTGACAAAATTGTATGGGTGTTCACTTGAAATAAAACAACGAAAATACAATAGCGTTAGCAGGATAATTTATTAAAAAAAAAAAATGAGCACCACATTATAAATCCATACTTATATTATATTATCTATATCTATATTATCTAGCCGGATTGGAAAGATTTATAATATGTGTGACATGTGTACATAATATGATATTTTGTATTATATCGATATTGTATCGATAAATACATGTTTATGTTTCTTACTGAATCATCCACACTACAGAACGAATTTTGATGAAACAGAGAAACAATTAATGTTATAGAGATCACAAACGCTATAGAATTGGCTTTGCCATTGGTTTGTCATTCCGGATCAAACCGGAACGAACCGGAACTATCGAAATATTTCTTTGAAAAGCGCTCATATTCCATTCACGTTTCCACACACATGGCTGCGTCTATAATCGACGGCCACTTTGTTTGTCTTTGTTTATCGATAGCAATCCCTTTGTCCCTTATCACTAAATTGAATTGCCGGGACACAAAAGGTTCGGAATGGAACGCCAAAATGCGTAGGGCTGGCAGTGGAGCGTTTTAGAATGGAACATTTTAAAGTTAAGTATAGTGTTTTATGATTTTTTTCTAATAATCTTTATAAGCTACGATAACAGGGTCTTGTTTAGCAATGTGTGAACTGTGAACACGTTAAAATAATTATTAATAATATTTTAAATTACTCTAGGAACATTAAATAAAACTGCAGTATCACACCAGAAATTTTATTCATTGATAGTCAATTATCATTGAATTTATTGTAACGCCCATTCATTATTAGGTAAGGGGAAAATTTGCAATCCTCTATTTCAAATTTTTAGCATCAAAAAATAAAATCTTGGTTAGCAAATATTTTTGGCAACCCTACCTAATGCTTGCTTATCTAGCGCATGATTAAACTCTCAAGTAACTTCTGGGAGAAAATACAGAAAAAAACCACTTTTCTTCCTTGCACTACTTCTTTATTCCATATTACGCTGTGTACCGTCAGCATATGTCAAAAAATGCATGAATACAAGCATAGGCATAATATTTGTGTGTGCATAATATGTAATAACCATATCTTTTACAAGCCTCTATGTAAAGGGCGTTGTTGTAACTTGTAGGTACCCTAACAAAATAAGAATTATTATTATTATTTTAACATAATATTTTTCCTAACGAAACAGTTAAAAAATCATTTAAATTAAAAAATCTGTTCAAATGTCTGGATGATAGATATTATGTTATATTATTTTACCAATCATGTTCAAAGTGATGTATTAACTTACCTGATGGGCTGCATATAATATACCTGAAGTCTCTATTTAATAAAAATCTGTCTTCAAAAAAAATCTTCCTATTTACAACCACAAAAGAGAAATCTGAATTACTTAAAATACAATCTCCAGCACATAAATTATAATTTCCTATAAACTCTCCATCTTTTTTCATATAAATTAAGTTTATATTTTTTTAAACCAAAATATGACTAGCATCTTATTTTCTATCCGTACATTTTTGATGGCAGCATAAGCGCCACCTAGATAGTCACAATGCAACCTGTATGGTTGAAAATTCATTCAATACTAGCCATTGTACCTGGCTTTGTTTGTTGTCAGCATTGTTGTTCCTTTACCGTAGTATCTACTAAGAGTGATGAGATAGCCTTTTGTAGTCTTATGGTATTTATGGTGTAAAAAAGTAAAAACAATGGTAATAGGATACTACAAAATAATTAAAATTCATTAATATTGTGTGTGTTATAGAAATAGATGTGAAATTTATTCAATATACTGTATTATGTACGTTATTATTTAACCCTTATTCAAACGCGAGCCTGTGGAGGAGCTAACAAAAAAGTAAGATACGTTCCTGGGTAATTTTGGGTCGTAGATTTAAAAAATACACACAAAAAAGGGGTTAGTGGGGGGGAAGTACCCTTTTTTCGGTGGGAAGTATATATCCCGTCATCTGTTCTCTCTTGTAAAAAGTTTGGAAAGGTGGGAACTATAGCTCCCAGTGTCCACTCCAGACATCAATATTTTAAAACACTAGTTAGTTGCCCTGACTCCACTTGTGAATTTAATGTTATCGTAAAAAATTATAAAGATCAAGTTTTTTAATAAAGGAGGTGAAAGTACTCATCAATGCAAGTTTCTTTTACTGAGGGAAGAATTCGGGAATTGAAAAATGAATGACTTCAACATAAAAATGGCATTTTTCTAAAACAAAATAAAAACAATAGGTAAATACTAATGTATTGAGTTAAGATTTCCAATTATCTGATCAGGAAATAACGAATTAAAATAAATAAGTTGCTTATACCAACTAAAAAAGATTTTTTAGACACACAGATTTTATATATAGAATTTCCGAATGTCGTGTGCAGTGACGAACACTGGGATGATATCTTCCCACTTATAGACTTAATTTCAATCGACTCTACCAAGGTATAAACGAAAGATTCTGGGCATATTTTTACGTTTCACGCAACCGTAATATAGTCTAGTTTACATAGCTAGAACTCAAATCTACTTATCTAATTTTTTTTGAGCACTACACCAAAAACTAAAAAATAACGGTCGTTTTCGGATGCAAAATCACGTCATCTGACTTTGACGTGTGTTTACCATGACATGTAATAATTCTCTGAAAAGTGTTTCCATGAAAAAAAGTTCTCTAAAATGCGTAGATTGCGTAGATAAATATTACACTGCATTAGGTTTAAGCATATAAAAATAAATCACGATTTTCTTCAATCTGAGACGTGGGAAGTATAGCTCCCAGCGTTTTAATAAGGGTTAAATCGATTCAAATAGTACAGTTAATAACTTGGCAAATACTTGACCATTTTCTTTTAATTGCAAAACATCGACCATGTTATTATTTGTAATTAATTAATTAAATGAAGTATAAATAAAAATAAATATTACTACATTAAGCATAGCAATTTTACGTTGATGCTTAAAGTTATATTAGTTAGGCTAATAAATTAAGAAATAGATTAGCTCAAAAAATGTACTTTCATACAAATTAAATGTTTAAAACTTAATTTCAAAATATCATACATAAGCCGTACGAGATTTAGTTAAAGTAATTATCAAGTGGGGTCAGTAATTCAGACGTGGATTACTTGATATCCGGCCAATCTGTACTAAGTTGCGTTTAAGTTATGAACTTAAGTCTAACTTGGCAAGTTTTCTCATCAAGGCTTAAAAACTGGGTAAATGTGGGGATCATTAAAACAGCACTGTATACTATTTAGAGAAAACTTTTATTTTATAATAAGGAATTGCTTAGCGTAAAATTAAACTACATATTTCTCACATGGTTTTTTATTGTTTAAATAAATTTTGAAATAAATCTAGAGCTTACTCGTTACGAAATTATCTCATTATCTCATATTTAAACACTCATTTGCGCGGATTTAAAAATGAGATAGCATATTTATATTCTACAGTATTTTGTAAACATGATTGAATTAATGAAAAGCTTTTTATTGTTCGCCATAATATTGAACACAATTCAAACATTTAGTAGGACTCTCTAATGGTAAAATTCTTATTTTTTCGGTCGAGTAGTTCTCTAGTAATATCATTACGAATATACACTCGAATCTGTTATATATTGAAAGAATACATAGTAATGAATTATTAAAAGCTTATGCTGAATCTTGTCGCCGTTAACTTATGTTTTAAGCCCTAATAGCCTTTCTCGATAAAAGGGCTGTCTAACACCGAAAGAATTTTTCAAATCGGTCCAGTAGTTCCTGAGATTAGCGCATTCAAACAAACATACAAACTCTTCAGCTTTACAATATTAGTATAGATTAAACTGATCGCTTTTAACTCATGTTTTAAGGCATACATTTAAACAAGCCTATTTGTCTGACGTAGGGCTATTCAAAGCAAATTCATACAATTTCTATTAATCAGCATAATTATATTTGCAGTTATAATGTGCGTTATGTGGTTTCGTCAATAGCTTTGCGATTGGTAAATATTAAATAAGCATTTGAATGTAAGTGTTTGAAAATTGCATTATAATATTATTATGTTCGTTACTTTTCTCAATTATAATTAAAGCTAAAAAGTCAAGGCTTAAATGTGATTTTTTTTTCATCCAATTTCTATGGATTCGAATGTTTCTTTTAAAGAGACAAATAAGTAAGACTCTACTTTAAAAATATTAACGAATTAATTTTAAAAGTACAAAATGTTATAATTTTAAAGTGTTGGCTCTATAACCACTGTTTTATTGTTGACTAGCTGTTGTCTTAGCTTCATCACTGAATCACGTAGGTACATTAAAACGGTGAAATAATTTGTGAAATCTGTCCAATAGTTCCTGAGCTCAGCGCGTTCATAGATACAAACTCTTCAGCTTCCACTTGACCTTTTTATTCTCCACAAACATACTACAGACTACTTTATAAATTATCTATCACATACCAAATAACTAGCAAGTATTTAAACCGTTCCACGTTAGAATTAGTAACAAACCGGACTAAACCCAGGATTACTATTCATCCATTGTTTGGTTTCAGTACGTCAAATATTGCTATTGATTTTAGTTGCATTTTCGGGTCTTATCGACTTAACCAGAATCGGCGTTTACTTTGAAATCTAGCTTGGTAATTCGTAGTTTTGCAAGGGTGTTTCTAAGCAATGATTGGAGAGGTATTTTATGTATGTACTGATATTATAAAGCTTAAGTAATATCAGTATATAATATCATATATCTTATTATATATTTTTTGAAAGCACTAATCTCAGGAATCACGAGTCTGATTAGGAAAATTATTTCACTGTTAGTAGGACCCATATCATCACGCTGAGACCAATAGGAGCGGAGCAATGCCGGTTAAAACGCGGATAGAAGAAAATATAGAGCTGTATGAAGATGTTTCTAATGAGGTTCGGCTTAAAAAATTTCTGACTTTTAATTTATTTTGCGTAATGAATGAACTTGTAGTTTTTTTTATTTATAGGTATGCCATTTGTTATTGAACATACTGATCCACGAGAAACAGTAGGTACTTTTTAAATGACATCGTGATCGCTGTGAAAATCAAAGATGCAGAAACTAAATTGAAACAACAAAAAACTACCGTAGTTTTAACTCGTTATAAACAAAAACAATTAAACAGCGTAGCGAATTACATTTTGACATTTTCATATTTTATCAAATGCTCCGTTTATTTTGCTAATGATTTTCATGTACAAAAAATAGCCAAAATCTTTAAAGCAATTTGCTCCCTATTCTTATGTTGTTAAGGTTGATAATAGACTGTACATTTTTGTATGTTTGTTTGTTTTAACGTTGTGTATTCAAGCAGTACTACGCTTTGACAGATCAAGCATGGCCGTCGCTAATTTAAACAGTTAATTGATTCGGTGAGAACAGTTTTGTAAGAAATTAAGAAATGGCCAAGAAAAAGGTAATTGTTTTAAATGCAACTTTGTAGTTTGTGGAATTTGATTGAATAATTTTCAAGTAGAAGTTGTATAAGTATTTGCTAGCAAATATAGAGTGAGTATTTAATAAAGTTTATTATTATATTTTAATAATATACCTCTATTAATAATTTAAGATGGACCAAGAATTCAAGAAAGGCTTTTGTATAGAAATAATAAGTCATAGAATATCAATAGGCAGAGAGGTCAGATGTAGCTCCGGTAAGGTGGAAGACGCGTATTCGAATCCCGCCTCGTGAATGATTTTTTCACCTGTTTTTAACCTGTAAAAAATATAAAAATAATTTTAAACTTTTTATTATACTTTGTCGTTTATCACATGAAATAGCAATAATTTATTAATAATAATCATGTACGTATTTAAAATTAAGGTTACTTACTAAACAAATGATTCAGAAAGTTTTTTACTTTTTAGAAAATGCAGGCCAACGAATTTATTTGCGAGCAGAAAAATTCTAGCAACCAACTTATACCCTGAATTAGCTTATTTAAAACTCTAAATTAAAGTTTCAAATTTAAATCAATTTGTTTAAAGTTAATGGTTTGAGATTTAGTTTTAGAAATTACAAGATGGTGGAGTCGAAAAGGAATAAATTGAATGCAAAATTTAAAGAGCCCATTATTCCCTTAGTTGAATTGAAAATTTATTTTTGTTGAATTTTTAGTTTTATATATATATTTTTTTGCAGAATAGAAAGAAAAACGATCACGAGGCGGGATTCGAACCCGCCTTTTTAAATTTATTTTTGTATTGGAATTCCAAAAGCATCACTACAAACTCAAAACTCGAACATTTATTTATTCAATTAGACTTCTTCTGGAAGCACTTTTGAATCTTCATATTTTTAACATTTACCACCGATTCGGAAAGCAGTAGGTATCTATGGAGAAGAACCGGCAAGAAATTGTTTCTCTTTATTCCATATTTATACTAATATTATAAAGCTGAAAAGTTTGTTTGTTTGAATGCGCTAATCTCAGGAACCACTGATCCGATTTGAAAAATTATTTCGGTGTTAGACAGCTCATTTATCGAGGAAGGTTATCTAAGACCAACAGGAGCGGAGCAATGCGGGTGAAACCGCGGGGCACGTCTAGTAGTGTTATAAACATTTACAAAATAACACACATTTAGCAATATTCATATCTACATACTAACGGTTATTTAACCATAAACGTCGATTTAACAAGATTAGTTCGATACTGCATAATCTACTTACCGATGAGAATAACTAATCACTATTAGTTAGAGCATTAGTTAACTTTGTAGTAATCTCCGATAAGCATTGATAGTACTAAAGGTGGAATCTATTTCTGGTAAGTATTGAAATGGGTTATTATTAATTTATGGTATACTAGCTGTGCTCCGCCGTTTTGCCCGCAGTGCTCCGCTCCTGTTGGTCTTAGCGACATGATATCATATGTACAGCCTTCCTCGATAAATGGGCTATCTAACACCGAAAGAATTTTTCAAATCGGACCAGTAGTTCCCGAGATTAGCGCGTTCAAATAAAAAACAATAGGACTATATTTATGAGAAAAATGTATAAATAAATAAATAAATAAAAATCATTTATTGAACCAAAATATATTTGATGTTTTGATAATTTCGTCAAGTACAAATAGGTGAATGAATTTTAATACAATTTAATGCACAGTAAATTGATATCTTATATACTTAAAATACTTTTTTATTTCGATTTCAAATGGATAAAATTAAAGTTAAATAAATTGAGATATTTTTAAGACACGTACTACATAATAAACGTTGCAGAATTTCGCTCTACCACATATTTTTTGGCATCTCTCTTTACTAACAAAAATATTCTATGGAGGAAAGATTAGGTACAATATATTATTAAGCTATTGAAAAGTAATTATTAATTTAAACATTCCGAATTTTAACATTGTTGCAAAACTAATTTTTATAATCTTAATTTGGGTGTCTCAAGCGATAAACTGTTTCTCTTTCAAATAATTGTTATCTTTGTCGTTTTGTGTAAGTTAATTTCTCAATGTGAACTCGAGCTTACACATACTAACAACGATCACATAACTCTTTTCCATAGTCAATAATTTACAACTATTTCCAATAAAACATGAACTAAACTATGCCACCATAGTGTCAATACTAATAAGGAACAAAATTCAATTGTATTCACTTTGCAACGTTATAATAACGTCATATCAATACCTTCTTCATATTCTCACGAGTATTGGCTTACGGTACTTCTTTTTCATGTAATATTGTTAACTTGGGAGACACAGTGTGACCCAAATATCCATACACTGCAAGCCAATTACGTGACACAGTTTTTTTTTTCAATTTGTATACAATTATGAATCCAATTAAATTGTATTAATTAATATGTAGTGTCGATTGTTTTCTGAAGGTTTTATTGGTGTTATTGTTGCCTTTTGTAAGTTTATATGTTGAGGTGTTTGTTTTTATATCACAGCATATAATTATTATCGTGATATATTATATTCATTGAAATGCGAATAAGCATTAAATTAAGGTGTTTTAATTTAAATGTCTGTTCTTAAAAGAAGAAATTAAAGAGCTGCGATAAGGTAATACATATATGTACTTGTTATGAAATAAATAAAATAATGTGTAGAAGAAAACATTATGATTATTATCTGTCTAAATAATTTAAAATTAAATTCACAGAAATTCGTGTACCTTAACAATGCTTTTTTATATAGAATATTTTGTACATTTTTACTTTCCATATATTCCATAATTCCATAATTTTCATGCACACATCAAATAATTAAAATTTTCAGTGTAACCATTTTGTTGGCTCGCACTGTACCAGCAAACTACCCGTTTACGTGGCCATACAGGGTCGTTTGGGTAAGTGTATTGGATCTCTGTGAGACTGCAAGTCACCCCATTGTCTTAGTGACCATTGCATTACGTTTGTACCTTTATTTATGTTATGTGGGTGTAACTGACCCGAGAGACGTTGGAACGGTAGAAAATTGAATATGGGATTGAAATTTTCGTCGCAAATACTTTTATTCTTTCACACATAACATATTAATATAGTATTTACAATAGTAATCTATACTATATTACTACTAAACCACTATAAGTAATTATAAAAAAATATACATAAATACATAATAGACCGGAGAGCTAGAATAAAATCAATACGTATTGTTTGTTTTGTAATACCGATTAATTAGTTTATAGTTAAATATTGAATACTAATAAATAGTTTAATACTTTTAAAATTAACGAAAAAAACCAGCCTTATTCACGTAAAACCTTCTATTAAAAATACTTACTACTTAGATGAAGTTAAGAAGACAATCCTGTCCATATCATCGAATGCCATTGGTACTGACCATATCAGTCGTAATATGATCATTCCTATCCTTGATATCATTATTCCCGTCATAACACATATCCTTAATTTTTCAGTCACCTCCGGTTCTTTTCCTAGTTCCTGGAAGGACGCTCATGTCATTCCTATGCCCAAAAAATCTAATCCTTTGAGTTTACCTGATTTTCGTCCTATCTCCATCTTACCATTCCTTTCTAAAGTACTCGAGCGTCTTATCCACTCCCAGCTTACCAGTTTCCTTAACACTAATAACGTCCTTAGTCCTTATCAGTCAGGCTTTCGTCCCGGTCATAGTACGACAACAGCCCTGGTTAAAGTTACCGATGACATTCGTCATGGTATGGACAACAAGCAACTTACTGTTCTAACTCTCTTAGATTTTAGCAATGCTTTTAACACGGTAAATCACAATATCCTTCTGAGTTTGCTACGACTTCTTAACTTTTCGTCGACAGTTCTTAACTGGTTTCAAAGTTACCTGGGCGACCGGCGGCAGCGTATCCTGATGGATGACAAACATTCATCTTGGTGTGCAGTACCCGCCGGTGTGCCACAGGGTGGCGTCTTGTCACCTCTCCTATTTGCCATATTTATTAACAATCTCACATCTCAATTAACTTCTCCCTACCATATGTTTGCCGACGATTTACAGATCTACACGCAATCAACCCCTGATAACCTACCTAACGCAGTTCATTCCATCAACAACGAACTAACCAACATAGTAACATGGTGTGATCAATTTGACCTAAAAATCAATCCGTCGAAAAGTCAGGTCATCGTTATCGGTAGTCCTTACCAAATATCGGAGGTTGATTGGGGTATACTGCCTTCTGTACAGATTCGGGGAGAAATCATACCTTATAGCGAGCACGTCAAAAATTTAGGTGTCTACCTGGATCAGACACTATCTTGGTCGCATCACATTCAGGAACTGAGTCGGAAATTTTATGCTGCTTCCAGTTCATTGCGGCGTCTTCGTAATTTCTTACCCATATCGACCAAAGTTATGCTAGCACAGTCCCTTCTCCTTCCTATTATTGACTACGCTGATGCTTGCTTTCCTGATTTATCAGTCGAGCAGATAGAAAAACTTGAGCGCCTCCAGAACTATGGTATCCGGTTTGTATTTGGTCTTCGCAAATACGACCATGTCTCTTCCTTCCGCAAGAAGCTCAAGTGGCTCCCAGTCCGCTTTCGCCGGAATGTGCATTACTTGCAGTTACTTTATCGTGTCCTTTTTGACCCTAAGACTCCTTCATACCTAAAAAATAAATTTGACTTCCTGCACTGTGAAAGCTATTCCCTTCGTTCAGTGGATAGGCTTGTCTTGTGCACACCTGTCCATCGCACGCGCTTTTATGGTGATTCTTTTATTATTACGGCCATTAATCTATGGAATTCCTTACCTATACCCATAAGGCAAGCTCAAACTCTATCTAAATTTAAGAGCCTCATACGTGACCACTTTTTAAATCTTGCGTTTGAATCAATATAGTATTTTGTATTTGTAGTATATTTTATAGTATATTATGTTTATATTTTTATGATGTATTTATATATTATTATATTTATTTTATTTATAGCATTATATTATTATATGTATTCTATATCTTTTGGTATGGTATATTATATCTTATTTTAGTGTGTATATTATGACTGTATTTTTAGTAACATCTATTTATGTTTAACTTTTTACCTACCTCCGCTGTAGTAATATTGTTTTTCACACAATCTGTTGGTTGCCTGGAAGAGATTACTTGTTAGTAATAAGGCCGCCCTCTGTGTTGTTTGTTCTAGTTTAAGTCCTATTGTACCCACTTTTGTTATGTTGGCAGCACAATAAAGTGTTTAAAATAAAATAAATAAATACTTATATTGTATAATATACCTTACATGTACATACATCTTTTCATTTATCATCTTTCATTAAAGAAAAAGCCGTCACGTTCATGTAAATATAACGGAATGAGAAACAAAAAGCAGATTTGCGACACGTAATGACAATACGTGACATCAAATTTAATATGTGGACACTAGATTTCTTTGTGGAGTATTAGATACAGATATTATAAGCTTTGTAACCTACAGTGATTTTTTTATAAAGAAGAGCGTGTGTGCACACGTGTCAGAAGTGAAACTTCTTTGGCAAGATTTGAAGATACCAAAATCTTCGCCTTACTCCATGACGTGACGGTATTGCCATGACGAGACCTTGAAATTTTGCTCTCAAAGCGCCTAAAGAAGTTTCGCCTTAAAATTGGATGTAAGTAAACAAAAACTACTAAAAAAATGTTGATATAATATTTACAGCGAGCTTACATTAAAAAAATTAAATCTGTATTTAAAATAATTATAAATAATTTATTGTGCGATGATATAATTAATCTTATAAAATGTATCACAGTATTATAATGAGGATTAATGCACTTACACGTACACGAGAATATTATATCCTTGTTGAGATCCAATGACAAGCTGTGTACAGTTGATTTCAAATGAAAAGGCACATTCATTTGATTTTTGAACGGATTTTAAACACGATTTATTAATTATATTATTAACCCGACTAATACGTCTCCAGTCTTCCCGTGACACTCGTCGCGATAATGGTTAATATAATGAATAAATCGCGTTTTCAATTCCATTAGTGCTTAAAGTATAGTTTCCAAATTCGATAAAATCTATATAACGCACCAAAGTATTATTAAAAAAAATATTCAATGTAGAGTTTTGACTTTCCTACGATTTCATTACATGTATAGAATACTATTCATATAGTACCACAAACAATAGCTTATATATAAATCCCCAAATGTCCAGAAACTTGCAGTAATGCTCAACTTCCGATCCATTAGATAAATAGCGTTTACAATTTGGTTTGTCTTACGAGCATTAGCGTTGGTTTTGGAATCACGTCTGCTTTGGAAATTCTTCTTTTAGATTTAGATTATCTTTACGAATGTTTTCTTGGAGATAACGTGTGAAAGGTCTGTGCGTAAGCGTGGAATTTTCTTTGTGATAATATACATATAAGTATGATACAGAAAAAAATATAATTCATGTATTTTTTGCTCTAAATGTGATATGATACGTAAATTATTATTTTCAAAGTAGTGTTTACTGAAATTCTTTGAATCTAATAATAGTTATAATAACTTGATGTAAATTGATATCAAATTTATAAGTAGAGTCCTCCTACACATTGTGAATATTAGTAATTAATTTGAATTTAAATTAAGTTATTTTTATTTGTATCTTAGATTACATAACCTAGTAAGAAAGAAAATAACTTTGCTTCAATATTTTTGCAGTTATTATTATTATACTCACCTGTGTAAAATTAATTACCTTCTCCCTCAGTGTTATATTGATTAAGAATATTTATTACTAGACGCGCGCGGCTTTGCCCGTTTTGTAGATAGCTTAACAAATTATTTACAAAAACCTTCCTCAAAAACGCTACTAAAAAACCATCAAAATCTGTTGCGTTATTTATAGATTTAAGCTTATGGACACAAACGGCAGAAAGCGACTGTATTGTTCTATGTAGAAATGGAATTGTTCCCACAATATTACCTCGCACTGTACACTGCAAGACAATCCGCGGAGATTAGCACAGACTGCGTGTCACAGCGACATAACACCTGTAACTTATGACGTCACTCGTGTATCTACTAGGTAACCTAATGAGCTGGAAGTTTCTGGAATGCTGATTGGTTTAAATCAACCATGTATGTGATAATTAATGTCTGAATATGCTATTTGGGATGTCACAATCAATTGTCTGTGTGTCTGTATGTTTATATCTTTGAAACTACGCAACGGATTTTGATGCGGTTTTTTTAATAGATAGAGTGATTCTCAATTAAGGTATATAATTAACTAGCTTTCCGCCCGCGGCTTCGCCCGCGTTTTCAGAGAAAAACCTATCCTATGTCCTTTCTCGGGTATCAAAATATATCTATACCAAATTTCATGCAAATTGGTTCAGTAGTTCAGGCGTGATTGAGTAACAGACAGACAGACAGAGTTACTTTCGCATTTATAATATTAGTATGGATTAGGTTTTAGACAAAGCGGGTGAAGCCGCTTGTGGAAAGCTTGCTGCTCGCCCTGAATTTGCCTCGCCTTTATATATTACTAGCGGTCCACCCCGGCTTCGCCCGTGGTACATATTTCGCAATAAAAGGTAGCCTATGTTCTTTCTCAGGGTATAAAGATTATCTGTGCCAAATTTCATCAAAATCGGTCCAGTAGTTTATGCGTGAAAACCATACATACAAACCTTTCGTCTTTATAATATTAGTACATATAGATATATTTTTTAACAATTTGTACTATTGCAAAGACATATCCATCAAATAATTTATAACTTAAATTGTATCGACAACAACTAAATAACAAAAAAAAGTTATCTATATAAATAACAAAAATAACAGAATTTTCCTTAAGAATAAATTAGTAGGAATGGATAAAATAAAGTGATCAAAAATAGTAGAACTACAATCTAGTATCTACATCCATACTAATATTATAAATGCGAAAGTAACTCTGTCTGTCTGTCTGTTACTCAATCACGCCTAAACTACTGAACCAATTGACATGAAATTTGGTATGTATATATTTTGATACCCGAGAAAGGACATAGGCTACTTTTTATTGCGAAATATGTATCACGGGCGAAGCCGCGGGATGGGATATATCAAGATTAAAGCTTGTACAACCTAATTAGGTATATATATTGATCTATATCTCAGCCCTTAGACCTTCTAAAATCTACTTTCACTAATATTACTAAATATGTCCAAGGATTACTCTGTAGGCGGTTTAAAGGTTATGTTCCCATCCCATGTGATTCACAATTGGGGTGTGGTTCTATTTCTCAATGGTCATTGAAATACCTAAAATGTTTAGATACACTTATTGATATTAATTGCATACACAAATAGTAGAGAAATTGAAATTATAGAACATAGTTGTGTTTATTAAACTAAGAGCCGATTTTTTCGTATCAAACAAAAAAAAACGTGTGTGCGTGTAACCTTTACGCGCGATTGAAGTAAAACGCACATGTCAATATAACCTTGTTATTGAATATTATAAAATGTCGCAATTGTCAGAAAATTTATTTTTAATTTAGGGTCAGTGTACCACTAGCTGACCAAGCGCCAATACATGACCGAAATTCAAATATACGCGCCAATTAAAAAAATACGGCAACCCCAGATGATAGTTTGTTGTTTTTTTCTGTATAGCAACATCATCTATAAAAAAAAAACAAATCTTGACTGCCATTGGTCAGAAATATTGACATTTTTTCAACACGAAGGTGGCGCCCCGTAAGTAATCACATTTTTTACTAAGAGATTTTTATCGGGAGTTGATTGGAAAATCTTAATTAATCTTGAATGCAATCGATTACTTTTTATATCTCTTGTTATAGGCATAATGTTAAACCATTCTGTTATAGACTTTCGGCTTCATTTTTGGCATGAACAGTTTTTCATGATTTTTAGCGGCCTGGTTATCTTTTGGAGCAACGAAAACAACTTTTCGCCTATTGTTGACCAGTATGGTCAGCTCTTGGTTCTTTATATTTTGCTAAGAAAGACTTGGTTTATTTTGTGCTTATACCTAATTTAACAAACCATATAAGCCGTAGTTAAGTCATAGCTTTATGTTGCATATTTCCAAAAGCTGACCACCGTAAGATTTTGTACCGAACTTAGTTGGTCAGGTTTCGGGACCGAGAATATTATTAACCTTGAGTTGTCCCCTTGATTTCCGTGACCAAGTGGTTTGATTTCATCAACCTATCTACAGACCTGAAGATCTTTAACGCATGGCAGTGTGGAATTTATCCATTTAACATTTCTGCAATAGACTTTATGAGATGTATGGACCACGAAACTAGAAAAGTTGCGCCTGTCATGCAATCTACCTACATTGGAGACTGAAGTTGGCGTAGAGATCCTTTTATTGATAGAATATAACATTTAATAAAAAAAACTTCAATTTAAATACAGACTTTTTTTATTTATTAAACAAAACTAATGTTCGAAGAAGGACATTTTGTCCATTTTGAAAATGGTCAACTTTTAGAGCAATGATGGTCAGATATTGGTGATCAGTGGTCAGGTAATGGTGTTTTTAGCAGAAGTAACTTTCAGAGTAGTTTTCATAAAACCTATAAAGGTTATCAAATTGATACTAAGAACAATAGTTGCAGTGACTATTCAATTATCTGTGTCCTAAAAATAACATTGAACGTAAAACAATTAACCCGTTTTTATTATATAGCTAAAGATAAAACCGCTTAAATGGTCAACTAGTGGTACATCAACCCTACTTATTTTAAAAGTAATAAATAAACAAGTATATTTAGAGATTTTCAAAAAATTTTGCAATTTAAAATAATGTTTTTAAAACTGTTGAATTTTTCATTCACTTTGCTATTCACAATTGATCCGTTTGAAAATTTGAAAATAAATAATCCTAATTGATTATGATATTTGCCACTAGCTGGCGTATAAGTCAAGAAGCGTGTAGTATATGACATATACTTAGTTACAACCAATCAGAATTATTATTTTTAAATGGCGGAACTTCCGTCAGAAAAAAAATCTGAGTTACTCCCTAGTCGCGCCTAAAGAAGTTTTACTTCAAATTCAATTTTTTTTCTAATTGAATATTTTGATAGTATACATGTGACATTTAAAACTTTATTGGCAGTTTAAAAACCGGCCTTAAAACCAAGGATTGAACAATCGGCCCTAAATAATAAGAGTGATTTTACTTGCTTGATTTTAGCTCTTGATTATTGTGATAAATAACAAATTATATTGTTAAGTTTTATAGAAGTTTATTTATTTTAATATAGCTAAGTAATTTGTGAGTGATTTGCAATGATTATACTATCTACCTATAGTAATTGCCTATCACTAGGATGAAGATATTTTTATCACAAATATGTAGGTATGTGTATTTTCAGCAGAACTTAGTGTATGACATTGCATAATATGGGATATATTATATTATTATATATCTTTATGGGAAGTAAGGTAAATAATAATAGTTAAAAAAAACTAAAAGACACGCTTTTTATAGAAAACCGAACTAAAAAATAGAAAATTTTATCAAATTATTGTATTGTCATCGGTCCTCAATAAATCTACAAAGTTTGAACGAAATCTGGCCGTTTAAAGTGGGTCAAAATCGCGCCCAAATAAGTCGGTTACAAACATACAGGTGAAGCTAATATAAAGCGTGTAAAAATGGATGAAGATGATGTAAAAACGAATTTAACAAATTAAATTATTAATACAAACAATATACACAATGAATGTTAAAAATAATTAATAACAGCAAAAATAATAATGAACTCCTGGAAATTGGATGAAATTAATGAATATTAAAATGTGCATTATGACTGTGTTTTAAATTAAAAATTCAATTATTACTCTATATTAATTTAATTATTAATTCCATGAATTGAGATTGAAGTGCTAATGAAAACAACGCTTACTAGATAATATAAGCTATAAGATATAAGTTATCGGTTCAGTAGTTTTTACGCAAAAGAGTAACAAACACACATACAGATCCTCACAAACTTGGATGTATGTGTATGTGTATGTATGTTTGTTATTCTTTCACGCAAATACTACTGAACCGATTACAATGAAATTTAGCACACACAGGTAACACATAGGATAGGTTTTTTTCTCTTAATCTATATTACTGTAATGTCTTATTTAACCCTAGAAAGATAATCATATTGAGTAGTACGGGAAAGATAGTCATGCGTCAAATTTACGCATGTTTTTTAGTTCGCTCTAAGTCGAGGTATATTATTTTTTTTCCATAAATTTTAAGTTTTTATATATTTACAGTTATATTAGAATAATTAATACTACAGATAATTTATTTATTATTATTTTTACATATATAAAAAAACGAAAACATTAAACGTCTGCATTAAATCAACAATTCTTGTAACACGTATTGTTTCTTATAAAAACTTACTTTTTACCACAAATATCAGACTTTTTTATATGTTATATAAATTTTGTAGATATAGTTATATGAAAAATTAGTGAGAAACAACTTTAGGACATATCAACGTATGCTCACAACATAATATAACTATGTTACATTTTTTGCAGGACGCATTTGCCTTTCGTCCTATTTCAGACGGATAAAAGTATAGTAAATACGTTTTTTTACTGAAGGTCTCATCAGTACTTTCTTACGATGTACCAGAGACTTCATTTGGCAAAAAATTGGAGATATCACGCAAATATCTTCTCAAAGCTGGTGATTCTAAACCCCCACGCATAAACAAAGAAGATAGTTCCATGCCTCTATATTTCACGTTTTTTGACTCGGATGATTTTGTACTTTGTTATTAACATTGTGGCTATAAATTTAATATGCAATATGCAGGCAATTTTAATGATTCCATAAAATAAAGCCATTGGCCAACTCATTGTCTTCCTACTATAGGACATCAGGGAACACATTCGGTCTAATGCATCTACTCCACCTTTTGCTTGAATGTAATATATCATGTTTGCTTTATATCTCATCAGGAAAAGCTTCTTCTATGTCACTTTACTCGTCATCTTCAATTTCGTGGTCCTTCTACCTCACTATCGGTATCTTCACAGGGACCCTCATCGCTTTGCATAAGAGCGGCCAGTATACAATATTCTTCCAATTTTCTATCCCCAATTGTTTTCTATATTTGCTTCAATATGTATAAACATAAATTTATAACATAAGTTACAATATACAGTAATAATAAGCTAAAAATATTCAAACTACCATAGAATTCAAAATCTTAGAAGTCACGGTAAAGATAATCATGCGTAATTTTGACTCATGTAGTCGTTATATTTCAAAATCGGTTAGATTAACTTTATTGATATGTATACCATAGGATTTCTCTCAGTGAGTTATGAAATGTCCTAAACGCACAGTTATGGATTCGCGACATTTAAAAAGATACAGCTATATTTCGAAAACGCATGAGTCATTTTGACGCAGACTATCTTTCTAGGATGCGATTTTTTTTTTGGGAAAGAAATCAAACATACATACACATCCATCGTCACAAACTTCTGTATTTATAATGTTAGTAGGATTTGGATAGGATTGCTTTCCTATGTTTTTAGATTTAGCCAATGCCAAACAAAAATGCTCTATATTTATAGTCTAGCTTTCCGCCCGCGGCTTCGCCCGCGTTTTCAAAGAAGAACCCGTATAGTTTCCGTTCCCGTGGGATTTCCAGGATAAAACTATTCTATGCGTAAATCCAAATTACCCTCTATATGTGTGCTAAATTTCATTGTAATCGGTTCATTAGTATTTGCGTGAAAGAGTAACGAACACACACACACATTCTCATAAACTTTCACATTTATAATATTAGTAGGATTTCTGTTTTATCGTTAAAATTATTTCTAAAATAACACATTATTTCAATATACAAACGGTATCTGATAAAAGTATATATGTAACGGTTTTCTGTATTTCCGAAAAAAAAATATTCTCCTTACATTTATAACTTACTGTTCTAATTAAAATTGTTTCCAAAATAATATTTTCATTACAAGAACGTAGCAAAATATGAAATTCTTGTGGTCAGCGGAAGGAATCTTATTACTCCCTCAATATTGTTTTACTTTGGCCATTTTAGCATTTTTATAATTCCGCTACTCTTCTTTGTAATAAAATAAACGTTATAATAATATGTTTTATTAAATTTAGGGCCGATTTTTCAATCCTTGGTTTAAATTTATCCGTCCAATAAAGTATTACTCGATCATTTTAAAATGTCACCTGTACTCTGTCAAATACGGACATTTAGAATACATTTTTGGAATGGTAGTTTAAAACGTTATTCGATGAATAAGTTTTAACCAACGATTGAAAAATCAGCCCTTATGTATATTAAATACCAAGTACGCGCTTGGTATGTTTGCGTAAGGGCTGATTTTTCATTCCTTGGTTAAAACTTATTCATCGAAGAACGTATTAAACTACCATTCCAAAAATGTATTCTAATTGTCCGTATTTGATCTGTCAAATACGGACAATTTAAAAATGTCACTCTGTACTCTGGTACAGGTGACATTTTAAAATGATCGAGTAATACTTTATTGGACGGATAAATTTTAACCAAGGATTGAAAAATTGGCCCTAAATAGATTGCAATTTGTATGATAATTAGAATGAAAATAGCTCTATTGGTTTAAAATCTTTCTCTTTATAGATTAATGTTTTACCCGTGGCTTCTGCTGCAATTTACTTATATGAAATTAAAGCCATCCAAACATACTTACGAATAATAATTATTTGTAGTACCAGTTGAAGTTATTATTAAAGCGAAGACAAGGCCTACATAATATAACATATATAAATATAGTTAATACATATAAAATAACAGACAGTTAATCTTCTAAGCAAATAAAGCGCTTCAAGAAAGCATCATGATGTAGGGCGCAATAATTACCACCTGGCTGTAAGCGCTGTAAGCGATTTATTGCTGCGACGTCTCTAGAGATATATGACCTTATTCGTTTTAGGAGTTATGTTACTGTATTTTTAGTCTGTGGTAACGGTAAAACTAAGGGACCTTAATATACGTAAATACTGTAGTGGGTGTAGTTTGATAGTAGATTAAAAAGAAATAATAGTTAAAAAGTTTTGAATGCAAATAAAAATATTATTTTTTGAAAAATATAATCTTATCAATAATAATTAATGTATGTACATTAATTATTATTGATAAGATTTTATTAAAATACGTTTTTTTAGCACAGACATAACGGTATCTTATAATTAAGACATTTCTAAAGCTAATAAAACAACATAATAAATGTTTTTATGAGACTAGATAAGGTTCAATTAGCGTTACATAACTACTTATTACAAATTGAATATTTTTTATAAATTTATAACGTGAATATCATATTATTTATAGTCTTCATTAATTTTATTTTGTCAAATCTTATTCGTAAAACCATCGTAAAACTAATCTATATTATAAAATAACATTGACGAATCCTTTGTAACAGACAGCAAGGAAAACCACGTGAAACACCTTGTATAAATTAACTATTTCCTCAAAGCCCGTAAAAATTAATGTCACTATACCTAAGTTATAAAACTTAGACGTTAGATATGATATTAAAGTTAGTGCTTAAAGTTACTGCTCAAATTAAATACTTAAGAGCCAATAAAATCTTCCTCTAAGATTCAATTAAGCTGAAACTTAAGTTACATCGAACGAAACTCGGTTTATTAAGTTAATACTTGTTTTATAGAATCTTGGTAATGTCTCCATTCCTGGATATTTTACCACTTTAGTTTTAAAAAGCTGACAATGTCTTTAAAATTTAGGTCATCAAAATGCTTGAGCTGTCTCAAAGATTTCATGTTGTTTTTTAACATAACTGAAAATTTGAGAAAGGTTTTTTTTAACAACTAGCGGTCCGCCCCGGCTGCGCCCGTGGTACATGTTTACGTTTTCTCTACATAAGAACCATCCTCGTACTTCAAGGAATATAATAAAAAAAGAATTATCGAAATCGGTTCAGCCGTTCTCGAGTTATGCGCTTACCAACACATTTTGCGATTCATTTTTATATATAAGAAGACGATTATGCATTGCGATTATTGTTGTAAATATCACTTTATATAAAACAATAATATGTACTAAAATGTATTTGATCGTTATACGCAAACTTTGTATACAAAATTACAAGAGAAATAAATGGAGAAAGAAGATTTATTTTCGAATTGCACGTTTCACTATGAATGATACTTTGAAATTGTAATTTTGTAACAAATATTTTTTCTGAGTACCTTATAGAAGCAGTAAGTAGTACCTAAGTACATATAAGTAAGCAGCTTCATCGTGCTCATAATAATATTTTTAACTAGCGGTCCGCCCCATCTTCGGCCTTCGCCCGTGGTACATATTTACGCTTTCTCTACATACGAACCATCCTTGGACTTCCACAAACATAAAAAAAAGAATTATCGAAATCGGTTCAGCCGTTCACACGTGATGCCGTGACAACGTGAAATGGGTTTCATTTATATATATATAGGTATATATAGATATAGTCCAGATTAATTATTGATTTTGTTATATTATTACATCATGTATAGTAATTACATTCAAAGTGAACCGTACTTAACACTATATTAATTAGAAACGAAATGCAGAACTCATTTACACTCTATCTAAACTAGCTCAAGGCGAATTTCAGTATAATACGATGCAGTTAAAAGTTGAACTTATCACAAAATTAACATTTATATCTTTAACAGTTTAAGGTGCATAAAACTGAGCACTTAGGTATCTAGGTAGTATGTTAACGTAGCGGGGAGTTTAATAAAACTATAATATACTAGCGGTCCGCCCCGGCTTCGCCCGTGGTACATATGAAAAATAGATGTTGGCCGATTCTCAGACTTACCCGATATGCACAGAAAATTTCATGAGAATCGATCCACCCGTTTCGGAGGAGTATGCAGACTAACATTGTGACACGAGAATTTTATATATAAGACTAGCGGTCCGCCCCGGCTTCGCCCGTGGTACATATGAAAAATAGATGTTGGCCGATTCTCAGACTTACCCGATATGCACATAAAATTTCATGAGAATCGGTCCACCCGTTTCGGAGGAGTATGCAGACTAACATTGTGACACGAGAATTTTATATATAAGACTAGCGGTCCGCCCCGGCTTCGCCCGTGGTACATATGAAAAATAGATGTTGGCCGATTCTCAGACTTACCCGATATGCACAGAAAATTTCATGAGAATCGATCCACCCGTTTCGGAGGAGTATGCAGACTAACATTGTGACACGAGAATTTTATATATAAGATGTAATTTTCACACATTATATTTAAATAAAATGAATAATAATGAATAATTAACCTTTAATAAAGGTTTATTTCTTCAGCAGATAGCGTTTATTGAATTACTAGCTTTCCGCCCGCGGCGTCGCCCGCATTTTCAAAGATAAACCCGCATAGTTCCCGTTCCCGTGGGATTTCCGGGATAAAACCTATCCTATGTGTTAATCCAAGTTACCCTCTATATGTGTGCTAAAATTCATTGTAATCGGTTCAGTAATTTTTGCGTGAAAGAGTAACAAACATCCATACAAACTTTCACATTTATAATATTAATAGGATTTACAATACAACAGATAAAGTTTAATTTATAGTTCACTAGTGGTCCGCCCCGGCTTCGATCGTGGTACATGTACATAGCCTGTAACATTCAGGAATCAAGTACACAATAATTAACGGTGAAATAATTTTTGCAATCGGTCCAATAGTTTCTGAGGCTAGCGTGGTCAAACAAACTCATCAGTTTTAAATTTTCAACTAGCTGTGCCCCGCGGTTTTAACCGCATTGCTCTGCTTCTGTTGGTCTTAGCGTGATGATATAGCCAGCCTTCCTCGATAAATGGGCTATCTAACACCGAAATAATTTTTCAAATCGGACCAGTATTTCCAGAGATTAGCGCGTTCAAACAAACAAACTCTTCAGCTTTATAATATTAGTATAGATTTTTGTAAGTGTATAGGTAGATTAAAAAATAGAAATATTTACTAGATAACTACATTTTGCTATGACTTATAGAAGAAATAACAAACTAAAGAAGCCATAAAGTATAAAGATATCACCTTGCTTTGCCTCCGTCTGGATAAGGCGTTAAACCTTTATAGATTAGAGATTAAAAGGCTTAGTTTTTAGTTTCTACAAGGGTTCATTGTTTGTTTACTGCGAAATAAAATTGAGTACTTAGAGCTTTTTCTATTACCTACCTAAGAAAATTATTCAACATTAAATTGTACTCACGTTATTTAAAGAATTGCGAGGAAATTATCCACACCTCGAAGGTACATCAAATGTGTAAATAGGAGTTATTATTTAAAATTTGAAAACATTGTATTTATACGTATTTAAATAACTCATTAATTACTGGACCGTTAAAATAAAACATAAAACTTCATTTAAAATTTTCTGTAAATAGATTTTTGTTGGTTAAAAACCTCAAACCTCAAAATCTGTTCAGTAGTTTATTACCTAGGAGTCTAACTCGGTAACAAAAACTTCAATCACACAGAGTTTAAGAAATATACAAAAATAGAGTGCATTCAGAATCTGCACTTTCAGTAAATAGAGCTATCCTAGTTTGGTAGGAAATAGAATTCCGTCCGCCATTAGAGCCGAAAAGCCTTCTCAATACGTCTAGCTGTATTCTGGCAGTGATATGTTAATGTGCTTTCACACATTCCTTTTTCAATTCGTTTAATATAAATTCCTAAATTTATATAAAAAACCGGCCAAGTGCGAGTCGGACTTGCACACGACGGGTTCCGTATTATGGGGTTCCGTACTATCTCCTTAATATATACCTATATATTTAATTTTTTAGTATTTGTTGTTATAGCAGCAACGGAAATGCATCATTTGTGAAAATTTCAGCTTTCTAGCTATCACGGTTTATGAGATACAGCCTAAAGTCTCAGTAATAGGGTCCCGTTTTACAGTTTTGGTACGGAACACTAAAAAGACGGCAACACATCTTCGACAGCGACAGCTCCTGTAAAGATAAAATAATTTGGAAAATCCAAAAGTGCACGCCTCATAATTTTTTTTTTAATAAATATTTATTAATTATTATTTTTGTTTATTTAATAACAATTAAACCACATCGAATCAGACCCTGAAAAATGAAAGGGTTCTATTCCTGAGCATACTCAAGCGTAAGAGAAAAAAAAAGACTCGATTAGTAAAGTATTTCGGTCGCTATCGTGTTAACAAGAAAAATGATCCGCACATACAGACACACGGACGTCCAAGACAGAACTTTTTTAAACTGTTTTTTAACTAGTTTAAATAACAAAAATGACATCAAAAATATCATGAACGTTAAAAATAGTGTTTTTTCTTAATATGTGTGTGTATGTATTATCTTACAAGTGCAATGTATGATACATAAAGACATTTTAAGTTTGAAAAATCAGATGTTTTGCGCGAAGTGACAGTAGTACCCACCTCAACGCTTCGCTTATGAGGCGTGCAAAAGAAAATTAATTACAGCATTTAGAAATATAATTAATTGTCACATAACTATATACTCAGTGCAATTATGTCGTATAATTTAAAAAATGAATCTTGATCACAGACATGTATCAAGATATATACTTAATATACATGTCTGTGATCTTGATGCATTTACTCGTTATTTCAAAATCGAAATCGTATCTAATACTAGAGCTGCGCTTCGCGATTTCACCTGCGTTGCTCCGCTCCTGCGGGTCTTAGCGTAATGATATAATAATTTGGAAAATCCAAAAGTGCACGCCTCATATTTTTTTTTTAATAATTATTTATTAATTATTATTTTTGTTTATTTAATAACAATTAAACCACATCGAATCAGACCCTGAAAAATGAAAGGGTTCTATTCCTGAGCATACTCAAGCGTAAGAGAAAAAAAAAGACTCGATTAGTAAAGTATTTCGGTCGCTATCGTGTTAACAAGAAAATCCTCCGCACATACAGACACACGGACGTCCAAGACAGAACTTTTTTAAACTGTTTTTTAACTAGTTTAAATAACAAAAATGACATCAAAAATATCATGAATGTTAAAAATAGTGTTTTTTCTTAATATGTGTGTGTATGTATTATCTTACAAGTGCAATGTATGATACATAAAGACATTTTAAGTTTGAAAGATCAGATGTTTTGCGTGAAGTGACAGTAGTACCCACCTCAACGCTTCGCTTATGAGGCGTGCAATATTATAGCCTTCCTCGATTAATGGGCTATCTAACACCGAAATATTTTTTTTTAATCGGACCTGAGATAAGCGCGTTCAAACAAACAAACTCTTTAGCTTTACAATATTAGTATAGATATTATAAACTGTTCCCAATAATTGTAAAAAAAAAAAATTCGCATTCTAATTTTTTGCTAGCCTTGAATTATGAGGGAGCTTTTTTTGATTTTGTACAAGGTTCGATTCTACAGAAGTTATATTTAAATAACATTACGCTCGTATGAATAGGCTTTAACAAAAATTGGGTTTGAGTTTGGAGCATATGCAATATGCATGTATATTTAGATTGCCTAAGTACCTAGTGTAACCAAATGACATGGTATAAACTATAAATATATCGAAAGAATTAATACTAAACTAGCTGCTTCACCCGGCTTTGCCCGAGCAGCGTATGAAATATATAAAATATATCTCAGTGGTTCTCTAGTGGGTTATAACCAAAGATATGGCTTTGATAAATTATAGGTTAGGTTTTAAGTGAAATCGTATCAAGCAAACAAACATATTAATAACTTGTCTTACTTAGGTAATTATCAAATTTAATTCAAATCAATTTATGACATTAATTTTGATGGACTAGAAATCTATACAAATATTATAAAGCTGAAAAATTTGTTTGTTTGTTTGAACGCACTAATCTCAACTGGTCCGATTTGAAAAATTATTTCGGTGTTAGATAGCCCATTTATCGAAAAAGGCTATAGGCTATATTATAATATCATCACGCTGCGCTAGAACAAACAGGAGCGGAGCAACGCGGGTAAAACCGCGGGGCGCACCTAGTTAATTCATGTCTATAACGTACAATACAGTTATTTCAACGTTAATAATAATATCAACAATTCAACAAGATAATTAAACTTTATTTTACTAAAACTCAAAAGAGCTTGAGAAACAACAATAGAACAAATACTACTTGCTATCATTATGATGGTATAAATAATAGTTATCTCCAAGTATGTTCTATGTTAAACTTTAAGAATAAGTAAAAGTAACGTAACTTGTTAGCACCTCGTGTTGAAAACGTTTAAGACAGGGGCGTATTTATATTTATAAGGGCCCCAGAGCTGAATTATTTGGGGGAGTTACAATTAAATAGTAAAAAAAATATATATATTACCTGTTTTGACTTTAATAATGTTGTTTAAAAAGTACAAATTGATAATTAAATGGAACCTAGTCTAATAACCATGTCCGTTTTATTTTAGACAGTAATAAAACTTTCATACCTAATACATATTTTAATTTAAATGTGTAAATAGACATTTTATAACAATTTATCATAGAAGGATTCCTTTATTAGATCCCCTAGTTTTGGGGCCTTATATTTTTCTCACAAATACATCGACGAGTTTCGAGTTAAAAACACACATTTAAAACTTTACAGGCCTTTGTTGCTCGCCACTGAACGAATAATGGAGGAATGTTTGCAGTTTGCATTCATAATTGTGTCTCACTTTATCAAGAAGAAGAACGTGTAGTTTTTTTTTATTCGTTTATGTAAATGGTTTGATTTATTCGATATTTTAAATTATATAAAAATATTTTAAATTTTTGATACATATTTTAATTATTCTTGTTGTTTTAATTGTGTATCAGTATTTATTTTACGTTACACAATTTGTAGGTTGTGTATAGAAATAGATGTAACAACTTGGAACGTATTCATTACTCATATTTTCCATACGAATCTAAATAAAATTGAGACGGCGGTTACTTCCTCAAATAAGCAAAGTAGTGTCAGCAGAAAAGATCCATTTTTTCCTGTCATACCAACGCATACTTTTAATAAATAAGATCAGCGGTTACGTACGTATAGAAAGTACTGTTAACAAAAAAATAATAATTTTGCTCTATTAAATTGCAAAAAATATGCAAATACATAGAAATAATTTAGTCTAGGTGTTAGGACGATTCATAATCGCAAAAAAAACAAACACACATGAGAGAATTGAGAGAAAAAAACACAAATGATTTAAAGTGAAATTTTAAAAAAATTTTAATTGAGATGGAAAATCATACAACAAGTAGGTACCGAGTTTATTGTTCCGCAAGCGTTTTCAATATTGTATATTCCAACTAAAATAAACGTCGAAATAGTAAACCCACGATAAAAGTTCATCACCTCCCAATGGTAACGATACTCCTAAATAGTAACATACCGTTACTCGTTAAAGAAGTAGCTTTCTATGGTAAAATCATTTTTCAAATCGACCAAGTGGCTTTCAGTTAAATCGTAATAAAGAAAAAATAAAACAAACAATCAAATCATACATCTCTATATTATTTTAGTTATAATAAACCAGCTTTCCGCCCGCAGCTTCCCGTGGGATTTCCGGGATAAAACCTATCCTATGTGTTAATCCAAGTTACCCTCTATATGTGTGCTAAATTTCATAGTTATTGGTTCAGAAGTATTTGCGTGAAAGAGTAGCAAACACACACACACACATCCTCACAAACTTTCGCATTTATAATATTAGTAGGATTATTGTTTTTGCTAGCCGTACCAAGGTGAGAGCCCCTTAATATGCTAATGGTCCAAAATAAATTCGACATAGGCGTTTTATGGAAAATGAGAAATGGATTGAATTTTCAACGGGGGAAAATCTTTGGGGTGTGATATCTTATTTTGTGTTTTAACTGATAGACTGGGGTAGAAGCCTTTGAAAATAATGAAAAGATAAAAAAAATCGCAGTCGGATGAAACCCATTAGAAAAGGAGGGGAATATGATAAAAATGTAAGGAAAAATAAATTACGGTCAATCCGAGTTCGGGAAGCGGGAGGGGGGAGCTTTTAAGAGAAAAAAATGGTTTCTCTCGATTTCCGACAAAACTACAAGTCCTATAGAAAAAAGTTCAATGGCAAAGTTGTAGGTAATTAAAAGTTCTACAACTTTTGTATTCACAATTTTTTCACATAACCTAAAAATTTAGGTGAAAAATTCAAAAAACCAAGTTTTTGGTCTTTTATTGCTATCTACTTCAAAATTTATTTTTTTTCTACGAAATTTGGTGGAAACTTACTTTATTATGTACCAAATACACTGTAATTTATTTGATTGAAAATATTTATTTTTTCGCCTTATTTTGAATTAATACCAAAAAAACAACCTAATTTTCAATCGAAAAGTCACCCGTCAAAATATCAGCTTTTTTCAAAAACTGGGGGTGCCTTTTATTCATTGAAATCTCTACTTTCATATGGTGTAAAAAAAATAAACACCACCATAGTAAATTTTCTCAGGAAATGCATACAAACAGTGTGATAATGAGCTTTTACTAAATCAGGCACACTTCTTGAACTCTATATCTTCTCTTGTATCGGCTTTTCGGTAATATTTCAAAAGAAAAATAATTATCTGTTCTAAGGTTAATATTTTACAGCATATTCAAAAGCAAAATGATGTCGATAAAAACATTTCAGGTAGTTCGAGAAGTGTGCCTGATTTAGTAAAAGCTAATTTTCAGACTGTTTGTATGCATTTCCTGAGAACATTTACTATGGGTGGTGTTTATTTTTTTTACACCATATGAAAGTAGAGATTTCAATGAATAAAAGGCACCCCCAGTTTTTGAAAAAAGCTGATATTTTGACGGGTGACTTTTCGATTGAAAATTAGGTTGTTTTTTTGGTATTAATTCAAAATAAGGCGAAAAAATAAATATTTTCAATCAAATAAATTACAGTGTATTTGGGACATAATAAAGTAAGTTTCCACCAAATTTCGTAGAAAAAAAATAAATTTTGAAGTAGATAGCAATAAAAGACCAAAAACTTGGTTTTTTGAATTTTTCACCTAAATTTTTAGGTTATGTGAAAAAATTGTGAATACAAAAGTTGTAGAACTTTTAATTACCTACAACTTTGCCATTGAACTTTTTTCTATAGGACTTGTAGTTTTGTCGGAAATCGAGAGAAACCATTTTTTTCTCTTGAAAGCTCCCCCCTCCCGCTTCCCGAACTCGGATTGACCGTAATTTATTTTTCCTTACATTTTTATCATATTCCCCTCCTTTTCTAATGGGTTTCATCCGACTGCGATTTTTTTTTGTTTCAAAAATTATCTACTCTAGTCTATGACTCAAGTTATATTGTTATAAATAAGATAGACAAGAAATAATTAATATATCCCTGAACCGGGATTCGAACCCAATTTGCCACTTAGTATCTAATCAATGCTCTATAGAAAAACCATTAAACGTTTAAAAAAAAATATTTGGTATACTTAAGTAAGGATTTTTATTTTTGGTGTAAATAATTTATTTAAATAAATACATTCATAGAATTCGCAACAAATGTGTTCAAAACGTTAAAAAAGATCTTATTTTTTAAGTTATTTAAGGCTTTAGTTTTATGTAAAAAGTAACATAGAAACATAAAACTAAGCATTCCTCAACAACTGCATATTTAAAACTGCATACAAAGTTACTAAACTATTAAAAAATTCAATTTAAAGAAGAACATTCAATTGCTGAGGTCTGAGGAAATAAAATTCAGTTCGCAAAGCAAGGTAAAAATAGCGAGTAGATAGATAATCTTAAGTTTATGGGCTTTATCTCTTATTGCTTTGGAAATGGTCTGAAATATTATTATTTGTAGAATTTTATGGCTTTGGTCAGACTATCTATAATTGTGAAAACTGAAAACTTTATTCTTCGCTATTCGGCCATGTAATTTCGTAATGTGTTTTTTTATTTGTTTCGATTGCGAATTTTATAGAAATCTGTTTAGTTGTGTGATGATTTGAGTGGAAAACTTAATAGTAAAATGTCGACCCTAAAATGTCAAAGGTATATTTAACTTTTAGGGTAATGATACGCGAAATATGCCAACATCAGAATTAATTACCATATGGTACCGTGTACATTATCATCAGCCTCTGAGTTAAATTTCTTACAGATCAGCTATTTTTGCACGATAGAGTTACAAACACACATCACAAGCAAACCATGACAAAGAAATCTCCCATGGTGTTTAAGAAGTGACTGTAAAAATTCTCTACATCACTCTATCCATTTCTAGACACGAGTATCATGTTATTAAATTGTTCCATTGCTACGTTATAGAAAGACAAATAAACAACACACTTTCGCATTTATCATATTAGTAGGAAAGTATCGATCTTTTGCCAGTTACATTTTTGGGCCTAAATTCCACACTTTTCATACACAAATTGACATCTCATGACAGTTAAGGCGAAAGCGGGGCAAGTGTCGTCTCTACGAAGACGTTACGGCTAAAATAATTATTTTGTGAAAACGTTCAAAGCTGTAAGCGTGCACTCTGGGTCTAAACTCTTGCTAAACACACTCGGAGCGCTCTTGAGTTTTCTACGGGAATATATTGTGGAAGAACACGCGACGATAGAAGATGATGTGTATAATTGTATTATTTACTAGCTTTTGGCTGCGGCTTCGCCCGTGTTATTTCAAACGTAACAAATTATATGTATTTAGAATAATTATAAGTTCAACTTTACTCGAGAACTGCGCTATTCATTGGTGAAAACATAATGAAAATCTGTGAAGTTGTTTGTAATATGTCAATAATGTAACGAGTAGGTATATTAAGGCTCTTTCATGTTACAGCTATGACCAAAACATATAATATTTGTGACAGGAATGCTGCTTTTTAACTTTGCATTGCATCTTATGAATTTTATATTTCATTTCGAAAGAAAGAATCATATTAACGTTGTTCTTATTATATTCCTATAAATACGAGGATGATTCTTATGTAGAGAAAACGTAAATATGTACCACGGGTGAAGCCGCGGCGAACCGCTAGTTATGTAATAAATACGCGAATCATGAGCTTTAATTAACACCTAATAATATAAAATTTAAATGCAGCCACAATTTTAGTTTTATCTACGACGTTTATTATAAAAATCGCGTCAACCCACCCCACAATAAAGTCCCGTATGTTTACGCACGGTAAATGTGAGAACATACAGTTTAACTTAGCGCATGTTAACCTGGCATATGCCAAAGTTGGCCATGCTTGCGCTTGTAACCGACTACGACATCAGATAATTTACATACTTGTATACATATACATATTATGTTGTATATTTTCATGCAACTTCAGAAGTAATTAGACATCAATAGAGCTTGTGAACGTTAAACTACCTGTGTGCAATTTTGCTTCAGCGAAAAGTAGTGTAGGTACATAAAATACCTACTATTTTATTATTATAAGAGGGATTTTGTATGTCTGTTTGTTTTGGATATTTGGAGCACTGTTATTCGTTTATCTAAAAAACCAATAGTCGTTAACAATGTTAATAAATGACATGTTTTTTTTTCAGATAATTTTTTATTCGGGATCAACCAGGATGAAAGAGTAAAACATATTTTAGCAGCTTCGGATAGCAGCTTCTGCAGAGAAGAGGCGGCAAGAAACTGTGTAGTTGCTCTTTTAAAATTATACACATTTTATTTCCACACTAGCTGTGTTCCGCGGTTTTACCGAAAGAATTTTTCAAATCGGATCAGTAGTTCCCGAGATAAGCGTGTTCAAACAAACTCTTCAGCTTTATAATATTATAGTATAGGTAATATTATTCCAAAATACTAATAATGATGCCAAAGAACTGTCCTATGTTCAAGCGACATAATTCCATGGATTTTCATCTTCACTAAAACTATAGTAGGCTCTTTGAAAAAGTAGTTTCAGTCAAAAGTAATATTAAATACGATTAAGATATTTTTTAAGAACAAAGAAAATAAATTCAACCGTGAAGCGGAATTTAAACCAGCGCTTTCAACTCAAAATTCCAGCTTACATTTTCATTTTTCAACTGTAAAAGCCGAGTCACCTATATAGATTATAATAAGATATTTTGTGCTTATTTTTTGAGAATAATTGTATTGTTCTTGTTACAAATTTCTGAAATTATAGATAAGTATCCACATAATATGTATGTAGATACCTTAGGTAAATACTAATTACACGATTAGTGTGTTTTATTGATATTTATTTGTAACGAGAAAATCTTTAACAGTAGCGGTTCGAACTGAAAATAATTTCGTTTGTTAAATTGAAAGATTTATCTGCAGGTCATATTATCTTTTTAATCATCAGGTCCTATTATAATATCCTTGTATTTTTATGTTTAATTAATTAAGATAATTATTTCTATGTATTTAATTTTGTATTTATGGTGAATAAATGATTATGATTATGATTATGATTTATGTAAACTTTGTAATTTGGGTTAATATTCCTTTTGAAAACAGACCAAGTGGCATGCGTTAAATAGGTCAATCTTTTAGCATAATAAATGTAGAGACATAGTTCATCTCATAATTTAACAGTCACGATTTACTTATTATAAGTTACAGTATTATAAATAAAAATAAAATAATAAATAAATAAAAATAAACAAATTATTGTGTGTAAATTGATTACATTATTGAAATAAAATATAAGTAAATTATACTGGCTTTGTATAGATGCTTATTGAATCTAAATATATTTATACTCTATCTACATCTTTTATTTCTTGCATATTGTTTGACTATATATTATGTACTTACGACAATTTATAAGTACCGTCATTAGTTTAAAGCATACCCTACCATTTCTTAGAGAACCCAATACACCCTAAAATATTTATTTTGTGTAGAAATAAAATCCTCAACCACAACATTACCAACAATATAGAGGTTATCCTTCCTTATTCGAACCCAGAAAAATGGCTGATTCACGCACACATAATTTCCTCTTTCTAATGGAGGGAACTTTTCCCGCTATTTCTTAATACTTCATGTATTGACATGTTTATGAAGGTATGCGGTTTTGTATTGGAGTTGCATGACTTGTTAAATTTCATTGCGTAGTTAAGAATTAAGATGGGGCAATCATGGTTCATCATATCCTGTAAAAAAATCGTTTCAATAAATAATAGTACACACAAATAAATAGCAAATAGCAGCATTGTTAATGCTAGTGAAGAGATAAAATAAAGATAATATTATATGAAAACCGCCCTATCCAACAAAATTAAAAAGACTCACCAATAACAATCTCCAAAGCCTCCTTCTGTATATTATTCTTCGCCAGGTTATTATACAATCAATTGGGAGCAGATGAAGATGCAGTAGTTTGTCCTCTTTCTGCGTGACCTTTGTTCACAGCTACTACGAGCTTGTGGACCCACTCACCGTGCTCGCCTGTGGCTACTTCCATTACTGGAAATAATAATAAATAGTATTATCTATTTATAATAGGTGTTTATTTCACATAGAAAAAATATATATATACGTTAAAACTCAAAGGTGACTGATATGGTGATCTATCAACGCACAGCCCAAACCACTGGACGTATCGGGCTGAAATTTGGCATGCAGGTAGATGTTAGGACGTAGGCATCATAGACATAATAATCAGATAGTTAAAAAAATACCAACTACTAATATTATAAATGCCACAGTTTATATATTTTTTACTCCTAAAAAAAACTGAACTGATTTTACATAAGATTAAACATAACGGGAAACATGGATTAAGACATAGGATAGTTTTTATTTCATAAACCCCACGGGAACGGCTTTCCTTTCATTATGCGGACAAAGCTGCGGGCGAAAACTTAGTTCTTTGATAGTTTGAAGTATTTTTTCCTAGAAACAATTTCTTCCAAACTCAATAAAGTACATTTTTTAAAAACGATTTTAAAACAGTTTTATTTATCACTTGACCTATTTAAAAGCCCGCGAACTTTGATACCATCTAGTGGGTGTGAATACAGGAGCATAACATATAGATAGCCGTGTGCTAAGTGTATGAATGAGTTCCTATCGACACGGCATTGGTAGGGAGTCTGTACGTTTTGGAAATTTGGTACTTATTTAAAAGTACGAAATAGTATCAAATAAATTGCTGGAAATAAGGCAGGTAGTTGTCTAAAGTTATTCTAAGTTACTGTAAATTATCGAAGGCCTATTTATGCCTACTTGAACATAAATAAATATGAGTCGAGTCAATTCAGCCTTTTCTTTTACTATACCATATATAAAAATTTCTCCTTTTTATTATTATCTTCTTCTTCTACAATACAAAATATATGCTGTTTTATGCGCAGTTATTCATATTATTTTTAGCAAAGTAATTTTATCTTGATAGCAGCAGATAGCAGATGCAGATAGCAGTAATAGCGTTATGTACAAAATAATTGGAACAACTTTGCTATTTGTCCAAGTAAATAAGCAGTTTCATCAATTTACTTTATATATGTTTATAAATAAGTACGTATGTGTAGTTAAATATATCTTTTCAAGATTCTTGTCAATCGTGTTCCACTTATGTCGGTCCTACACCTAGAAATCCTTACTATCCAATTCGGTGACCACAAATTCAAATGCACTGACCACGTCCATCAAACTACCCGCACGATGGTCACACGAAACATTAAAGCGGACCAGCACTAGTGGCCGAAACCACCCGACATAATTATTGTAGTGATGGGATCGTATCGATACTTTGTTAATTATAGCTTTTATCGATGTTACTTGATGGGATATTTCTTTTTTGAGCTTCTGTCGCGATGTATAACAGTTCAGTAGTATTTTGTAACGACATTACATTACAATTTGTTTTTTTTTTTATTACTGTGTAGATTGTGTTCCAGTGATTCCAATGACTATGTGCTAATAATTTATTAAATATTATTTGATAGACATAAAGTTCATAATTTATCATTATTACCATAAGCTAATTATCAGGATTAATTAGTTACTAACATAAATTTAATATTTTCGCGATTATTATAAATATCGTACAGCATAAAGATTTATTACATCTCGACTAAATCAATTTTACGTCATCTCCTTTTAGCATTTAATTAAATAACAAAAAATAAACTTATATTAATAGCTATAAACTAATCGCTCTACATCGCAAAGGCACATCACTAGTAAGAAAAGATTTACAAGGTGGGCGTTCGATTTCAGCTAACCTTTACTCGCTTAAGATATCGATCAGTGGCACACCACTAGCTCGCTTTGCATTAGAATTGCTTCGAAATTAGATTTAATTTACTGCATTTCTAGGATATTAGAGTTATTAATATTTTGTCTTAGTATGGGCCAATGGTATTAGGAAAATTAAATAGTAATTAATAGTAGTATAGTAGTACATAGTTAGGATAAAAATACGTAGAAAAAAAACCTTAGAACATTTTAAAATGTTAAGGATATTGTAGAGTTAGAGATATTGTATATTATTAAATGTTTATTACAGGATTAATTTTTTTTTGTGAATTGAATTTCCAATTGACAAATATTTGTTTTAATTGTAGCATATTTAAATGTTATTTTTTATAACTGACTGGAAAAAGCAAATGAAAATACCTATATTTTAAAGAATATGTTTAATTAAACATATATACATATACATATATATAATATAATAAATTAAATTAAATTAGTCTTAAATTAAGATTACATAATATAGATAGTATGTAATCTTAATTTAAGAGTCATTTGATCATTTCACATAGGTAATGTGAATAATCAGTATAACATATAATATTACTAGCTTTCCGCCCGCGGTTTCGCCCGCGTTTTCAAAGAAAAACCCGTTCCCGTAGGATTTCCGGGATAAAACCTATCCTATGTCCTTTCTCGGGTATCAAAATATCTCTATACCAAATTTCATGAAAATTGGTTCAGTAGTTAAGGCGTGATTGAGTAACAGACAGACAGACAGAGTTACTTTCGCATTTATAATATTAGTATGGATGATTAAATATCTTCTACTATATTTTTTCTTTCAACGAATTCGAATATATCTACTTTAACCATAGAAACAGCTTTCTAAAAATATAAATAAGTATATTTTGATGCAGTTTCAAATACGAGTTGAATACTTGCGTTTTGAGTTCAATAAAACACAGAGTACTTGTCGAATTATATATTTAAGTTATTCCATAATAAATACATAACAGTATTGTATGAATACATGTATAAGAATCGAACATTTCCAACCAAACATCGGATTGTTTTTCAGAAATGGCCGCCGTGGGAACCGCTTGGTGCACCTGACTTTCAACTAATTATGTCTTGCTTTTTTCTTGAATTATATAATACGAGTTGCCGTGGCTTCGTCCGCGTTGACCCGGGGTGCAGAATTAAGGGCCCTTAGTAGGTGAACACGGCAAAATGGACTGTTTTCTATGAGCTATAATTGAAAATATTGAAGTTTTTTCGCACTGAAATTTCTAATATGTATTACAGAACGTATGTGTGATGGGATGACTGTTTCCAAAACACGATTGGAAAAATTTTGCTCGATAAAAAAAAATCCTGAAGTTACCTCTAAAATATCATATAAATGCTCATTACAACTGTATTTTACGATAATAATTCGTATAAAATCACAAATACATAGGTATTTACCTTCTCGATTTCGTGACTGTTTTAGATTTAGAAAATACTAAATATTTTCATTCACTTTTTGATAAAAATGTGAATGGCGCTTACGATTTTAAGTTTCGAGCACGTTGATTCCATACTAAACGCGGATCCCCTCACCGCTTACCTCAGGCCCGAATAGCTGAATTTTCGCTGACCGCCTAACCCCTCTTAATAATAATAATAATAAGGGCGTAGGGATGTGACGACCCCATCGCCCACGGTTGGAATATCTATTGTCTACGTGACAATAGATATTCCACCCGTGCAATCAGTCAACCCGCAGGACACCTTGTGGCGGGGTGTCGGGGAGTAGCGACCCCGCGGGAACCGAGTGCTCCCGGGGGAGGCCCCTGTCTTCATCTACGGCTCGCCTTCACCGGCCGGTCGGAGTGAAGCCTGACGAGGACAGGACCCCCACCTCTGGCTTGCCTTAACCGGCCGGCCAGAGTGGAGTCGCGAGAGCTTTTAGCTCGAAGGGTGGATGCGAAGCGTAAGTGGCGAGTGGGCACGTGATGCTGGACCCTCAGGGAGCGCGTGATCGTAGTTTAAAGTCCAGGGACGCCTCTCCACCCTTAGCTGCTCGCAATATGTTGCCCCCTTGTCGCACTATTGCAGCGACTTATTTCGGGGGCCCATACAGTGAGAGGGCGAGTCACCACCTGCCAACATATTTTTACTTTCTTTAAGTAGAAAGGCAGGTGCCATAGTTTCCCATAGTCCTCAGTACCAGTCCATTTAGCATCCCAATCCATAGCCCAATCATTAAATTTCCATACCCTGCAATAGTCCTACATCGGCCGCGGACTGCCCAGGGCTGTATCTCTATAGTGCAGTCATGGGCAGGCTGCGGCTGGTGTCCCACAACACATTAAAATTCTCGAAAGGGCCTCTGCGTGTTGGATCCGTGTCCCCACGTAAGCCTTCCAAAGATCCGGGTACTGTCCTTCTGGTGGTACCCGAGTATTATGGAAATGAGAAACATAATAATAATAAGGGCGTAGGGATGTGACGACCCCATCGCCCACGGTTGGAATATCTATTGTCTACGTGACAATAGATATTCCACCCGTGCAATCAGTCAACCCGCAGGACACCTTGTGGCGGGGTGTCGGGGAGTAGCGACCCCGCGGGAACCGAGTGCTCCCGGGGGAGGCCCCTGTCTTCATCTCCGGCTCGCTTCACCGGCCGGTCGGAGTGAAGCCTGACGAGGACAGGACCCCCACCTCTGGCTTGCCTTAACCGGCCGGCCAGAGTGGAGTCGCGAGAGCTTTTAGCTCGAAGGGTGGATGCGAAGCGTAAGTGGCGAGTGGGCACGTGATGCTGGACCCTCAGGGAGCGCGTGATCGTAGTTTAAAGTCCAGGGACGCCTCTCCACCCTTAGCTGCTCACAATATGTTGCCCCCTTGTCGCACTATTGCAGCGACTTATTTCGGGGGCCCATACAGTGAGAGGGCGAGTCACCACCTGCCAACATATTTTTACTTTCTTTTAGTAGAAAGGCAGGTGCCATAGTTTCCCATAGTCCCCAATACCAGTCCATTTAGCATCCCAATCCATAGCCCAGTTATTAGATTTCCATACCCTGCAATAGTCCTACATCGGCCGTGGACTGCCCAGGGCTGTATCTCTATAGTGCAGTCATGGGCAGGCTGCGGCTGGTGTCCCATAACACAGTAAAATTCTCGAAAGGGCCTCTGCGTGTTGGATCCGTGTCCCCACGTAAGCCTTCCAAAGATCCGGGTACCGTCCTTCTGGTGGTACCCGAGTATTATGGAACAGAGAAACATAATAATAATAATAATATTTATTTATTTTCCTCAAAAACTTACAATTACAGTTACATAGTATTACATAGTATAAATTGGAGAGGACTGGTGTCTGCGATAGGCAAAAGCCTGTAATGCAGATCGCCAGGCACTCACCCAGTCGAACCGCTTAATATTTGCTTAGTAACATAATATTAAAAACATGAAATAAACCGTTTAGAGGTACAAAATATAGTACAAAAGAGAAACAAAAGGGGAAATAAAATATCTTAAATGTTAGATAAAAATTTAACATTTTACAAAAGATAAAAAAAAAAGTGAACAATTTATACAAGAATAGATTTGGTACCTATATTGTAGAGTATATGAGTAAGTGTGTGTGAAAGTGTGTGCGAGTATATGTGTGCGTGTATGTGTATGTATGTGTGTGTGTGTGTGTGTGTGTTTTATGTATATAATAAAATTTACTATAGTTTTACGTAGCGTATTAAATTCTCAGTAGATTCATAATCGAGACTTTTTAGCCATGTTAAAGTTTTTGATTTGCAAGCACCTGTAGACAATGAATAAATAGACAATTTACCATTTAACTTATTATACAAATAACTACCTTGAAAGCAAAAGAAACGACGAGTGAATGATGTATTGGGTGTATATTGATCACAAACTCTATCTAATCGACGCTTTGTTTTTAATTTTTGAGAGTCATATATCAGTAAACTGTGTTGTCTGAGAATGGTATGAAGAACAAAGAGTTGACGAACGGTCAAAACATCCCATTTTGCGTAGAGGGCGGTCGTTGGGTGATAAAAGGGTAAGAAGGAACCAACCTTTAGTACAGCTCTCTGGGCTCTTTCCAGTTTTAACAGAGAAGTTTTCGGTGCTCCTCCCCAAGAGGTTATGCAATAAGATAGGAGGGATTGACACAAGGCATAATATACAGATTTTATGACATCTTTATCCGCAACGTTTCTCAGGCATTTAAATACACAGATAAGTTTGCGTATTCTTCCAGATAACAAATCAATGTGTTCCTGAAAATTTAGCTTATCGTCCAACACAACACCCAGATATTTCATAGATTTTGTACATTGAAGTATTGGACACGAACAGGTAGAGCTATCAAAGTTGAGACAACGATGAGATTTGATCAGAAAATTCTGAGTTCCTATGTTTCTGTTTCGTAGATGAAAGGCCATGTACTTAGTCTTATCTGTGTTAAGTGTAAGAACATGGCTATATAACCACTTGCAAACGGTATCATAACCAGATTGGGCATAAGAAATTGCCTCTTCCCACGTATGACCATAGAAAAGTAGGACTGTGTCATCCGCAAAAGATACTATTTCACCATGAGTTAAGGCTAGCTGACATAAATCGTTAATATAAACTAAGAACAAGGTTGGCCCCAATATACTTCCCTGTGGCACACCAAAACAAACAGGAATTTCTTCGCTGGTATATTCATCTATCTTAACCAACTGTGTACGATTTGTTAAAAAGTCTTTAAATAAGTCAAGCTGAGTGCCTCTAACACCAATATCTTCTAATTTTTGTAAAAGAATTGGGACAGAAACCGTGTCAAATGCTTTTGCTAAGTCTATAAATATGGCAACTACTTTCTTTTTAGTATCTAGTTCATTTACAATAAAATTTGTCACTTTATGTACCGCATCCGATGTAGATTTATTTGATCTGAAGCCAAATTGTGAATCTGATAATATTTTATTACTTTCTAAAAATTTTATTAATCTTAAATTAATCAGCCTTTCAAGAATTTTAGATAGTGAGGGCAAAATAGAGATTGGTCTATAATTGTTGACACAGTTTCTGTCACCACTTTTATAAATGGGTTGGATTCTAGATTTTTTGAAAGCCCTCGGAAAAACTCCAGAGGCCAGAGAAATGTTGCAGATATGTGTGATGGTTGGCGTCAAAATATCTTTATAAGTTTTTAGTATGTGGCTCGGAATCAGATCCAAACCTATGGCACTATCATTCTTAAGATTATTAATAAGTCCTTCAACTTCTTTACAGTCCGTAGGTAATAAAACAAATGAGTGGGGGTGAGTATATTTAGTGTTATATGCTGTATAAAGGGGACTGTTAATAATTTTGTCCGCTAGGTTCCTGCCAATATCTGCAAAAAAGTTATTAACGTCATTCACGGATTGTAAGGGATGCTGATGACATAACAGTTCGTGAGATGACTCTTTATGCTTTGTTGTAAATGTTATATCTTTCAGAGTTTTCCAAAGCTTTTTGTTATTATTTTTAGATTCTTGTATTTGTAATGAATCGTACTGTCTTTTAAGTTTTTTTAATAAATTTGAGCAAAAATTTCTATATCGTTTGTAAGTAATTTTTAGTACGTCGTTACTCGGATCTTTTTTTAGTTTCTTATGTAGTTTATCTCGATTTCTCAAACATTTTAGGATGCCTGGAGTAATCCATGGTTTAAGTATTTTTTTTCGACAAGAGACAGTTATAATTTTAGTGTGCCGCATAATTAAGTCACGTAGAATATTAACAAAAGCATCAGTAGCAATATTAGCATCTTCTATTTTAGCTATGAAACCAAAATCCTTGCTGTTTATTTCATCATCAAAAGCAACGTAATCAAAGCGTTTAATAGTTTTAGAAGCCTTCAGTTGATAATTAATAGCAATGTACAACGCGACGCTATCATGATCGGTCACACTCGTGTGAATTACTAGACATCGAGTGATCTTCTTTGATTTGGCTAAGGCATGGTCTAAACATGTTTTATTGCGTGTAGGTATTGTATGTATTGGAAGAATTCCGTGAAAAGCTAACATATCTAAATAATGACCTTTATTGGTATCATTGCTGTCATTTGCTATGTCTATATTTATGTCGCCAACTAGAAATACATTTAACGTCGATGAGTATCCTTGTAGCAATTTATCCAATGACTGTATGAAATTACTAACGTTTTTATAACCTGGGGGGCGATAAATTGCTAAAACAACGGTATCAGAATTTATTTTGATAACCAAGCAATTCGCGTCCTGTATTATTTTTTCTTCAACCGATATAATTAAGTTTGATTTATAATAAACCACGACACCTTCATTTTGCGTCTGATTGTTTGCAGATGCAAAAGATTGGTATCCATCCAAATGGGGTATATTTTGTGTAGACAAAAGCCAGCATTCCGTTAATATAATACAATCCCAGGACACATTCGACCTGACAATAAGAGGGAGTAGGCTATTCAGATTACATTTAATACTTCTAATATTTTGAGTAAATAATTTCAAACAGAGCTCAGAATTAGGAATCAGCGATTTACACGATTCAACATCACACGAATAAGAGTCAGCTATTTTAAAGGAGTCTATTTCATTTTCTAACTGTACTATGTCATTGAATTTTAACTAAATAACTCTTAACCTGATAGATTATCCATATTTCGTAAATACTGATAATAATTATTACACTATGATGAATTGGCTTAAAATGTATATTGTGATTATAGAAAAGAAGTGGTGTTGCTTGGGGTGAGTACTGTTGGGCATACTGTGTGGTGTTATTGTAGAGTGTGTTCTGGGGTAAAGTTATAATTTTAAGGTACTTACAATTTAAAATTTTGGCGAAAGTTAATATTAATACTAAAAATAAAAAGAAATTCAAGGCATAAGTAATATCAACAAAAACAAGAAAAATTACAAAAACTAGTCATATACGACATTTTAGTGCGTCTAGATCGGATTCATTGTCGATGCGCACGCGGGATTCGTTAGATTTTCGTCGCAAATACACTCTTCCGTAGGAGGTCCAACAGCTCTCATATTTTTCAGACTTCATAAATTCTTTTGCTAAGAAGAATAGCTTTCTCACTTTGGGTGTTAAGAATTCAGCAACATAAACAGGTTTAACTGGCCCCTTGAGATTCACGGTAGCAGTACTTAGTCGCTGATTCGGATCTCTCTCTTTATTATACTTCCTGACAGATTTAAGTAAGCTTTCTTTTTTGAGATTGGAGTTAAAATCTACCACGATTGGCCCGTTGGACACATTTTTAATTTTCATGCGGAATACATCACGGATTTCGGATTCATGAACATCAACATTTACAGCGGAGCAGATTTTTTTAGTCATCTCTATTAAGCTATGTTTGTTCTCACTTTCGGCTGCAGGAATATTTTTTAGCTCAACGCAAGAGGATCTGGAATTTATTTCCCACTGTTCTAGCTTCGTTTCAAGGTAATTTATACGAATTTTGTGCTGTTTGTTTTCTAACTGAATCTTTTTGACGTCATCCAAAATCTCATCATACTTGCTTGACATAAGTTCAATAGAGGTTTTGATGTCTTGATTTTGCTTCATAATACTATCCATGAATGTTTTTATGGCGTCATACTTTGATTCTTGCTGGGTCTTCATCTCATCCAACATGTTTCTCAATTCCACGATTGTACTATGAGTGTCGCCCGAAATCTCATCACACTTACGTTTGAATCGTTTAGATAAAATACATTCTCCGAGTTCCTTCCTATCTGTAGCATTTAGAGATGGGTCAGAACCGTGGTGTTGAGGCGCAGACGTCAATGAAATCTTCCTTGGGGGGGTTCTTGAGCATGACATTTTGTATATAAGTCAAAAAATAATAATTTTAGAATTATTTACACAGACTGCCAGTTTCTTCCAAAAACTACCAAAGTTTACGTATGGGAAATTTAAAACAGTGCGTAGGCAACACTGTGGATACAACGTCATGCGTGTGCGCAACTAGGAATTATACCTTTGTTCCTGCAGTTGCTGTCCTTGTCTAGCCGATGTATCACTAACTTCGTTGCACTTCTGCGCGCCTAGTACCCTTGATATTAATGTTGAGTGATATTTTAGTTTTAAATTAATAATAAAAATGAATATAATGACTTTCACGGAATACACGTCTAAACGCTGTCACGGTCCGCGGGGAAGAGGACTTAATAGTACCTGTAATAAATATATACAATCTAAAATCTCGTGTCACAATGTTTGTCCTCAATGGACTCCTAAACCACTTAACCGATTCTAATAAAATTCGCACACCATGTGCAGTTCGATCCAACTTGAGAGATAGGATAGTTTAAACATGTAGGTACCACGGGCGAAGCCGGGGCGGACCGATAGTAATATTATAAAGAGGAAAGGTTTGTATGTATGTATGGTTTTCACGCATAAACTACTGGACCGATTTTGATGAATTTTGGCACAGATAATCTTTAGACCCTGAGAAAGAACATAGGCTACCTTTTATTGCGAAATATGTACCACGGGCGAAGCCGGGGCGGACCGCTAGTCAGATATATACTGATGAAAGATAAGTGTTCGCTTTAATAAGATGCACGAATTATTGTATTGTCACCAATCCTTGACAAGAGTACAAAGTTTAAATTAAATCTGTTCGTTTAAAATTATTCATAATCGATTCTAATAGAGACGGATACATACGAACATGTCGGTTACTTACTATTATACAAACATACTACATAAATACAGCTTATATAAGCGTGTTAAAGATAAGCTTAAATTTTTTAAATTAACTTAGTAATTTAAGTATAAATTGAGATTTTACCAGACCACCATATAGAATATAATATTAAAGGTATAGTAACATTATAAGGTAGATATTATAAAGAAGATATTCGAAGCACGTGTATTTGACTTCCCTGTAGAGATTCCGCGAAGTTTCATGCTCTTAATTTATAGGTATTATACATTCTCGAACCTATTTAAATTTTAACACAAGTTTCGACCGCGGTTTTTGCGATATTACTGGCCAATAGAATCAGTATATAATATCTCAGGAACCACGGGTCCGATTTGAAAAATTATTTCACTGTGACAGTCTATTTATCGAGGAAGGCTATATGCTATATATTATAACGCTAAGAGTAAGACCAATAGGAGTGGAGCAATGCGGATAAAACAGCACAGCTAGTTTTAAGTAAAGTAGAATGATTGCTCTTTTTAAGAGATATCATTTTAATCTTATATATAAAATTCTCGTGTCACAATGTTAGTCTGCATACTCCTCCGAAACGGGTGGACCGATTCTCATGAAATTTTCTGTGCATTTCGGGTAAGTCTGAAAATCGGCCAACATCTATTTTTCATATGTACCACGGGCGAAGCCGGGGCGGACCGCTAGTATTAATTTAAATATCCTCAAACAGGTATAGTCATATATCTCATTGGGACTTATGTTAAATATACCTTAATAAGTTAATAAGTTTGTATGCTTCGAAAGGAAGTCGATGACCTTTTTTGTTGTAAAATTTTATGGTGAATCTCGACTTAAGAATGCTGTTCGCCTACGTACGGGAGTAATCAATTATTCTTTATTTTTGCCATCACTGAGATTTCTGATAATTTAGTACCGACATCCTTTGATAAAATCTAAATATATAAAGAATAAATACACATAAAATAGGTTGATATTTTTGTTATGTAAGTTATTGCTATCTCTTATATATAAAAATGAATCGCAAAATGTGTTGGTAAGCGCATAACTCGAGAACGGCTGAACCGATTTTGATAATTCTTTTTTTAGTATATGCCTTGAAGTACGAGGATGGTTCTTATGTAGAGAAAACGTAAACATGTACCACGGGCGAAGCCGGGGCGGACCGCTAGTCTGTAGATATTTTTTATAAGGTACCGTTTGTTATCCATTGATTGGATATCCGTGGATTTTTAAGTTGGTATTGTATATTATCGTAATATGAAAATTAATCAATCAGTCAATCACAGTATTCTTGGCTATGTAATTTTTCAATTAAATAAATCTACCCATTACTAGATCATCAAAATCTTTGCAGGGTAAGTATTTTTATAAGAACTAAAAACTATTTCAATTTAAAACAATCTCAGTCTGGCAGGACACAAAATACTGATCTACTATTAATCCGTAAAGAAAATCAATCAGAGAAACAGATGTATAATGCCCCTCTGTCCTTAGATTCTCAAATCACTGAGTGAATCAATATCCATTGTAAAATTATTAATTTTAATTATTTTCTTGATATTTTTTCATACAGGGGGTCCCACTGTTGGTATACTAAGCTCAAAGGAGTTTTGCATTCGCTGAGTACGTAAAAAATACTTATAAAATTCCAGACGCATTTTTTTTCAAATAGATGAATTCTTAAAACTCTATGTGTACACCCATAAAAAGCAACCCACCCAACTTTGATACCAGCACGTGAGCTATCGTTTAAGATTATATTTTCAAAGACAAAATGATCATATTAGAGAAGGGGAATATGCCGGCTGCGCGAAGCTAGAGAAGAAAACATGGATTTTCAGGAAAATTTAGCAAAACATTTTTGACGTAATTTTGTTAAGTATTTTTTATGTGATCAGTGTATGCAAAACTACAAGTCGCTTCGCGCTTATTATACCAATAGTGGGACACCCTGTAATATGTAATGTGTTATGTGTACAAATAAAATATGTATTTTCTTTTTGTCCATACACCACAAGAGGACCTTCACATACAAAATTAACAAGGTCGTAATGAATACATTTCATTTATATTGAAAAATGCTGAATCATCGTCAGTAATACAACATGCAACTTCGCAAATGTCATCTTTAAATTATAACATACTATAGCTTTCCACCCGCGGCATCACTCGCGCAGTCAAAGAAAAACCCGCATAGTTCCCGTTCCCGTGGGATTTTCGGGATAAAACCTATCCTTTCTCGGGTATCAAAATGTCTCTATACCAAATTTCATGAAAATTGGTTCAGTAGTTAAGGCTTGATTGAGTAACAGACAGACAGACAGAGTTACTTTCGCATTTATAATATTAGTATGGATGAATAGAAATTAAATTGTATTTTGTACATACAATATCTATTGTATTGAATGCAATGGATACATCGTTAAAATATTTGCAGTGTATTGTGTGTAGTTTTGTAATATGAATTGAATATTTATTTCTACATGTAAGTATACAAATATTATGAAGAGATAATATGGATACAAAGAAATATTTTTAGTAGGTTATACTATATTTTATTGAAGTGAAACTTCTTTATCGGGGTTGGAAAAAATTTAGTGTAACATTTTTTCGTTACGCGTGACATTTTTCCGTTACGCGCCATCTTTTTCTTATCCCTACCACGCGTGATTCGACGTATTTCTGTAAAGTTGCATATATTATAGTAAATTATTTTTTTTAAAAATAAGGTCATAAAGAAGTTTCACTTCTTACGTGTGTACACTAGTACACGCACACATTTTTTCATTTAGTTATAGGTATTCATCTATTGACGTTATTTAAATACTCGATTCACTCAACATGTACCTAGTCTTTCTCATTCTAATTCTCAACTAGCAGACTCGTTATTCCGCCAGGACACCCTTATCATATCGAGGTATATAAAATCTTAAAACGTACCAAAAATAAATAAAACATTAATAAAAATTGGTAGAGTCGTGTCGGAGGAGTTCTACAAATACCACACCACAACAATCTATACAATAGAAAATATAAGACCCATAAATAAATTAAATATAGTACATTGAATGTAAATCATAAATTCCCCTACAATTTTAATAGCTCCAAAACAGCAATGGCAAATTTAACAACAGATGAAGTCATCAATAGAGATTGAGCAGTGTTTGGAGTTCGCAAACTATAACAAAACCGCGACCTAAGTGGGTGAAACTTCACTGTAAATATAGTTACCATCAGGGCTGGCTTAAAACTGAAATTAGTTTTGAGTTGGCGGCACAGTGGGCTTGCAAAGTTTGCTTGGGCGTCTTAAATATTATGATCACAATTTTGTAACCAAAATATATTTACAGATATAAAATAATATGGAACAGAAATATATGGTGTATGTAGACTATCGTTAGATACAACAATCTTTTTCGAGTAATTACAATAAAAAAATATGTACTAGAAATAAGAAAATTATCTACATTTTATTTCAGTGATTTGTAATATATTTTGTATTATTGACAGTTCGATATATTTAAACGCATATTATGTTCATCATTACAAGAAATTTGGATTAAAATATTTAGTTTAGTAAATATATTTTATAAAATTATAATCTTAAAGAAGAAGTAAGTATAGGACTTTTATTAACAGCACAAATGAGCTAAAAACCAACACATAAGAAGAGAGAAGAGGAAACCGTCATACATAATTTTAAGTACGTAAACAGTAGCATTTACATGCTAGTAGCCTAGTAATCTTCGATCTTCTGTGGGAGTATGTTACCTTCTCCGCTGCAATCTGGCTGAATTTGTGCCGATTCGTGCTCTACTCCCACACCAATAGTCCGCTTTAATCTTCCCTGTAAATATATATGTAGGTAGTATAGTTTAAATATCAAATATATAATAATTCACTGTACCACCCACCTAATGTTCCTGACCCCTCGCGTGCCACTATCACAGGCTTACAACCGCTAAATACGACACTACCCCACAAATATATGGAAATTGTTCTACATTCCCTGTTTGCCTTTAATCCCCTCTTATGATAGGATTACGCGTGCTTGAAATCTTTGCATGTCTGTTTGTTTGGATTATCGTTTGCTGTACGTTTTTACATACAATATACACACCGGCACAATTAGCGGAACAGAAAAAAAAGTGAGACTATGAGATAATAACGCATATATTTGACGAAAATGTAATTAGATACAAAATAACAAGTTGATTAACATCTTTTAACAACGACTTTGAAAAGTCTTTGTTATTTTTTATTGAAAAATAAAGAAATTTGAAATAAGTGAAATTTTTAGATGATTATGAACCATCACAAAAAAATAAAAAAAGTAAGCATTAAATGATTTGGCAATAAAATTAAAGCAAAATTAATAACGAGTGTTTCCCCCTCTTGCTCTGATTACGTTTTCCATTCGCCTGGGCTTGCTACAGATTATGTTATCGATGATTTCTTGAGGCAACCGCTCCCACTTCTCAAGTAATGTGTTTCCAAGTTCATTCAGATTGTTGGGGGGTGGCATTCTGGATTTAACCCTTCTTTTTAGCAAGTCCCAGACATGCTTTATCGGATTCATATCGGGGGAATTTGCTGGCCACTGCATCACCGGTATACCAAGTGGCTCAGATATGCCTGTAACGATTGTGCACTATGAGCACGAGCATTATCTTCCATTAGAATAAAGTCGTCACCAATAAATGGGGCAAATGGTACAAAATGTTCTTCTTAAATGTCTCTGATGTATCTATCTGCTGTCATGGTCCCTCCTGTGACTATCGCTAACTCCGTGCGAGCTCTCAAACATATCCCTCCCCAAACCATAATCGAGCCGCCACCATAAGCCACTGTGTGTTCAAAATTAGACTATATTTGGCGTTCTCCTCTGTGTCTCCATATTCGCTGTCTTCCATTAATCTGTTTTAAAAGAACTCTGCACTCATCAGTAAAGAGAACCTGCTGCCATTCGTTCAAATCCTAGACGATGTTCTCGCGTATCGGTTTCTGTTCCGCTAATTGTGCCGGTGTGTGTAGTTTTTTTTGAGCGGTGGGTTTTTTTAAAAGCGCTAGGAGCTTTTTAATTTATGCTTCAAGTATAAGGGCAACCTAACATAAGTTCAATGCCATGTCGGTACAAAGTGATTTCTTCTAGACAACTTTTTATATCTATACTGATTTACACCTACTGTTATGTCGGATTTACTCTTTATGTAGAGAATAGTATCTAGAATCGTAGCAAAATTTGATTAAAGCTTGTTTTGTATTACGTAACAGTTATAAATGAAGAAGAATTTTACAGCAACAAATTTTTGCTTCATGTTTCGTGTTGGACGGAAGAATTACTTTCTTCATTTCAAATGGGATATACCGATATATCGGTATATCCGATCTTATAAGATGCAAATGACGGCTTTATTTCTTTAAGGGCCGATTTTTCAATGCTCGGTTAAAACTTATCCGTCCAATAAAGTATTACACGAATATATTAGAATGTCACGTAAACTGTCAAATACGGACAATGAGAATACGTTTTTAAAATGGTAATTTTGTACATTATTCGACGAATAAGTTTTATCCAAGCATTGAAAAATCGGCCCTAAATAAATTTATTTTTTATAGATTTGATACTAAATTGTCAAAAAATCTGCAATAGCGCAATCCAGAAATAAACTCGCTACACAGATGTTTAAAAATCATGCACACAAAATAAAATACAACCTTTGATAGTGTCGCGATTTCCGTTCGCGCCTTAACCAATATTAAAGTGAAACATCTGTACCTTCAAAATGGCGGATTTAAATTTATGACACGTACATTTGGGACACAAAAGACGCCGAAATTACAGCTTTGTCGAACCCAGGTGTTGGTATTTTCAATACACTGCAGTAAGAACTATTTGTTATCTGTATTATCTATACCTTATATCTATCTTAAGCTATATCTACTAATCTATACTAATATGATAAAGCTGTAGAGTTTTTTTGTTTGTTTGAACGCGCTAATCTCAGGAACTACTGGGCCGATTTGAAAAATTGTTTCGGTGTTAGATAACCCATTTATTGATGAAGGCTATAGGTTATATTATATCACCACAGTACGATAAATAGGAACGGAGCAGTAATAATATAAAACGAAATAATATGTTAGTATGAACGCGCTAGGAACTACTTAGGAACTACTGAACTGATTTCAAAATAAGGGGTGCAGCCGGGACGACCGCTAGTGTATTAATTTAACTCAAAGCTCTATCAAAGTGAAAAAATGTATTTGAAAAATTTGACCATGGCCAGTGGATTCAAGATCAATCAAGATTTCATAATATATGTCCTAATTTACATAACTATCATACAAATTGTGAAAATATACAATTTCTTTTTGTTTCGAGACTCAACATTGAAAAGTTGAAAAGATAATTTCAAAAAGGGGTAATTACATACACATTAATGCGACTACATACTTTATTAAGGGCCGATTTTTCAATGCTTGGTTAAAACTTATCCGTCAAATAAAGTAAGTATTACACGATAATAATATTAAAATTTCCCGTAAACTGTCAAATATGGGAAATTAGAATACCTTTTTAAAATGGTAGTTTTATACATTATTCGACGAATAAGTTTTAACTTTTAACCAAGGATTGAAAAATCAGCCCTTAATTGCTGCCTAAAATTAAAATAATTTTTTATTGAATTTTTCGAGATTTATATGTACCTAATTATCATAGGCATTTGAACATTAAGCCTCTATAAAATAAATAGGAAAACATCCATAGATTAGCAACTATTTTATCACGCATAATATAAGAGGCATGGCCATCTGGCGACTAGACGGTGTACCGGCCATTTTTAAAAACAAAACTGGCCGTGGAATTCTTGGATCAACTTTTGCACCTGTCACTATAGTAACTAGTTTCTTAGCGGATGTTACGAGCATTCACCTAGAGTGAGCGAGACAAACATATACGCGTGCCGTGCGTGAGAGATAAAAATACAACATTAATATACGTTAAACAGAGATGGGTATAGAGTCGCGTGGCGGGAGAGCGGGATAAAAGATCGGTGTGCTTTCCTTTTTTTAATACTACCAAATCTGAAAGATTGTTCTTGCGATATTATCTATGGTATGACATACATTGATGCGTAATCAAGCGTAATTAAAACACGTGTGAATAAGTTTGCGTACAAAAGAAGCAATGTATGATGTTGTAAATTTGAAGTGTCGTAGATCAGTTTGGAAAGCTTCGGTCCAGTTATAAGGTAGCGTCAGGCTTCTGTTTTTAACCCTTAACTATATCAAAACAAAGAGTATTGTACCATTAAATTTATATGGTATTTAAAAATGCTATTGTTTCAACTCTTTGCTTTTAATTTGGTGTTTATTATGAAAATATAAATAATAAATAAATAAATAAATAAATTTTAATAAAGAATTGGAGTTCAAAAGTGAGTTATCAAAGTTAACGATTTGTAGATCAATTTATTTACATATGAATCGGTTTTAAATACAAATTATTTTACGACTTTTGTTTTTGTTTTTGTTTGTAAATAGTGTAGGTACCTTATATTATTTTTATTTCATACTATGTTATAATGTTGTGCGTCTACCAATGATATTTTATGTATAGATACGTTATATACTCACAATATATCCAAAAAAAATGCTTCATATGCAGTGTCAGGCACACACAAATACAATTTTCATTTTACTTAATTTATTACATTGACAGACTGTAAAAGAGAGATGGCTCTAATAAAATGATATAAACAAAAAAGACAAAGATAGTTTGTCACTTCCGCGCAGGTGTAAGCAAAAGTCATAAGAATTCACCAAATATAAATAAACAAATAGTTGCCATGGTAATTGGCATAGACTAACGACACAGAAGGTTCAATGTTATAGATGTTAGGTTTCCTGCTTAAATAAATGTGACATTTCATTTCATTTCATTTACTTTTTTGATTAATATGATGTCGTATTAAAATGAAAAAAAAAACTTTTTTGGAGATATAACTGTATTAAGTATTTATTACTAGCTGTGGTGTTCGTTTTCGGTCATCATCATTTCACCCGATAAACACCCACTGCTGAGCATACTGCATAGTCCTCCTTATAGAACTCCATAAGGACCGATCTTACGCTATTCGTTTCAAGGCAGTTCCCGAAACCCGTACAAGGTCATCATTCCAACTTGTAGGATAATAATTATAATAATAGTGGTGCCTAGATGAAAAAAAAAGGATGAAATAAAAGAAAGGATGAAGTACATATAAGCCTTTTTTATCTAAAACACAAATAAAATTTATGTTCAATAGCTATTTACAGAAAAGCAAATAGCATTTTTCGTCAGTAGCGATAATCTTTTCTTTCATGTATATACGTATATTCAACATCATTTTTGCCATCACGATTTCATTGTATATATAATAAATAGATATATTTGTTAATTATATGCACTGTGTGGATTTAAATATAAAAATAATGAAGTATTTACCCAAATCGAAATTAATAAAATAACCGTTCTATTTTCAATAATCGTATCTACATGATAATCTTTGAACACAGTGTACGCTAGCTTTGTCACACTAGTGATTGAAGAAATGTTTTATCCCTTTCATTATTTCAATACACGTGTCAAGCAAGTGTCATTCATAAAGAATTGTAAATTGTTATTTTTGCTCTTAAACTGTAATAATTTAATATATTTTGCTGTGATATGATATTCCTTTATCTTTCTTTATTTTTTTGCACGAATACGTGCACTTTCTGAACACACAGGAAGGCATTTTCGACAACTTTAATGTACCTATCGGCACATGCGCTCACTGGGACCGGTGACAATTTGACTGATTGCATTGGTCCCAAATAGGACCAATTCACGGAATCAGTTTTGGTGCGTTGATGACGTATCTACCTCTTGTTTCTATATATAATATCATTGGCGTCTACGCATATAGATATTTAGACTAATGTCATAAAAGATACATTAAAAGTATAATAAGGTATATAAGTATGTATGTATCTAATTTTAAAATCAATGATATCTAGAATGAAACCAATATATTAATATAATATTTTGCTTTAAGGGCCGATTTTTCAATGCTTGGATAAAACTTATCCGTCCAATAAAGTATTACACGATAATATTAAAATGTCACGTAAACTGTCTAGTACGGGCAATTAGAATACGTTTTTGAAATGGTAGATTTATACATTATTCGACGAATAAGTTTTAACCAAAGATTGAAAAATCAGCACTAAATTGAAAATATAAATTGTCAAGAAATTTTATTTTTATGTCTTTATTTTCATACCAGGTAAAGTTAAAAGTTTTCAACAAATGATAGTGCACTGTATTTACTAGGTTAGAATCCATATTTATTATTTAGCATTATTATTGTATTTCATGAGTAAAGCTCGTTTGACAAGTTTGTGAATATTAAATAGCCTTTCATTAGGTACAATTATAATCTACTACATATTGTTGCAGTAAATTTTTAGTTCTTATAGAGCATAGTAAAATGAAAGTGAAGGAATACAATTAATAATGTGCGAAATTATTATTTGACTAAATAAATTATAATTTATGATTCATTTTTTATCTTTAAATGAACCATTTATTGGTTTCCGAGTTTGAACTTGGAGTAAGAACAGACTGGACATTTTTTGTTTTCAAAACGTAGGTATATTTACTTCGATATTAGATATGGGTAAAATAACGACTTTGCATGAAGTAAATGACTGACTGTATAACCTGGCTTAATGCAGGCGATAACTAGATTAATATATACGTTTTTGAAGTGAAACTTCTTCAGGCGCGTTGAGAGTAAAATTTCAAGGTCGCGTCTTGGCAATACCATTACGTCAACATAAGCCGACGATTTTGGTATCTTTAAATCTTGCCAAAGAAGTTTCACTTCTGACACGTGTGCTCGGCACACACGCTCTTTTTTATAAGCTTTCAAAGTTATATTAGATATAATTTTTAATGAGTTATGACCACAACGAGAGATGCATCTCACATTCAATTATCTATTATACTATATTTAATTTCTCATACGTATTATGTCATAATATTATACTTCACGAGTTAAACAAGGCTTCCATAATATTTGTGAGAACTTTATAATAACATAAGTCATTGTGCCTTTATGTAACGACTTTCGCAAGCAATGACAATAATATGAAGATTTCTTAACAAACTTTCTTAATATGCCTATTATAATGTATTTTTGTAATTGTATCTTTTTTTGTAGAGAATGGTAAGCGTAGTGGAGAAAGTTAGTAAGCGTCATTGTCTAATTTTATACCAACCATACCAACGAAAATTCTTGTTCGTAAGGGTTAAAATATAATATGAAAAATAAATACTATAGATTATAAAATATATAAGAAATGTATGGTTAATAGTAGATACTTAAAATGCTGTATGTATTTAAAACAAATTTTATTAAGTACATCATTTAACAGGTTAGTCCTAAGAATATTTCCTACTAACGAATAAGAAATTGTGGCAATTTTTGATGGAGTTGTTTAAAATTAATATCATTGTAGAATAAAAGTTCCACATTGCAATAGACAACCAATTTTCGATTTATAGAGTATCATGTGATCTTACTTATTACATCAAATCATCATCATCAAACAGATAAAAGTATATATACCTATTACTATTTACTGTAATAATAATATCGTTTTACTGTTATATTCAAAACTAGCCGCGCCGCGCGGTTTCACTCGCGTGTCTCCCCTCCTGTTGGTCTTAGCGTGATGATATATAGCCTATAGCCTACCTCGATGAATGGGCTATCTAACACCGAAAGAATTTTTCAAATCGGACCAGTAGTTCCTGAGATTAGCGCGTTCAAACAAACAAACAAACTCTTCAGCTTTATAATATTAGTATAGATAAGGCTAGCTAGATAAGGGTATCGCTTTCGCTTCGTTTCGCTTTTGGAATATAAAATTTATTAGAAATTTGCTGTAACGACTCCAATATTCGAAGTCTTTTTCACAATAAAATAAATAAAGCAACAAACAAGTTGCACTTCATTTCTACAGATAAATTATACACAATAATTAATTCCCGTCACAACTCAGGTGGATATCAGTAAAAAGAAACTTCGAGACATGAATAAAATAAATGAATGAACTTACAAGAAAATTCGTACAATTCTTGATGTCGGTAGGTAGTGTCGGTGCATCTAAAATTTCTCAGACAATTTTATCTTTACGTATATAAAAATTGTTGTGCTTTCTTTGTATATTTTATTGAGAAGAACCTTTAACTACGTTTGTAAATATAATATCTATACAAATACTAATAAAATTTTATAATCGAGACAGATACACTACCTACTGTTAATAATACGTTTTTTTGTTTTTAGAATTATATTTATATTTTATTAATTGGATTTAGGTAATCAAATTAACTGAAATGTAGAGCCAACCCAAGTATGTCACCGTCATCTGGTTGAATCTGCTATTTGATTGAATGACTGCCCTAGTCATTGACTAAATCCAATTGGAAATGCTCATTATACGCAAAAAGCTCTAAATAATATACTCTATTAATTTGCATCAATATTTATAATTATATCTAAATGATATGGATACCATATTATTACAAACCATAAGAATAATAGCATCAGTTTTGTTTTTCACAACCTCCAAATAATTACGAATATTACCCATATAAATATAAGCAACACCACGCTATGATCATATACGAAATATCTCAAAAATGGAGAAGTGGCACTTAAAGTGAGCTTTGAAGCCAGGAAAAACTTGGTAAGGAAATTCGTATTGTGATTTTTATGACGGCAATTTTAAAGGTGAAATTAAATGCGAAATATATTCGTATAACAAGATTTCTTGACAGCGCTGTAGCAGTCATTTATTTTAAGTAGACGCTCGTGGATTGCTTCTTAAATATTTCAAATAAATATTATTTATTTGAAATATTTTATTTTAGGACGTTTAATTGCTTTGATGTGTGTTTAGACCTTGATCTTAGAAACGTATTTTGTGACTAATGATACAGTGTTATTTTAGAAATTATTCAATTAAAAATCGAAAATAAATCGATAATCCATACTTTACTTAATATTATAAATGCGAAAGTAACTCTGTCTGTCTGTCTGTTACTCAATCACGCCTTAACTACTGAACCAATTTGCATGAAATTTGGTATAGAGATATTTTGATACCCGAGAAAGGACGTAGGCTACTTTTTACCCCGGGACATAGGATAGGTTTTATCCCGGAAATCCCACGAAAACGGGAACTATGCGGTTTTTTCTTTTACTGCGCGGGCTAAGCCGCGGGTGGAAAGCTAGTTATTCAATAAAGAAGTAATTTCTTGTAACCGGTAAAAGTAACAAATATCATAAATGTTCGTAAACGGAACAAGACTATAGATTTTTGTCTAAGTACAGTAAGATTCACGAAAGATGACCACAAATTGGTGGCCGTTTGCGCACGTACACTCATGAAGAAAAGACTTAAGGCAAAATAATATTTAAATTTTTGGTTAAATAATTTGTGTAATGTTGTAAACGCTGGTTATGCAAAACCAAAAAGTCTTTTCTTCATGAGTGTACGTGCGCAGACGGCCGCCATTTGTGGTCATCTTTCGTGAATCGTACTGTACCTACTTGAGAATGAACTAAGTCTAAGTATAAAGATTAATCCAAAATGTTTTAGCATGATGAGTTTTCTGCTTAAAACTAAACAAATTATTTACTTAACCATTTCTCTTAAAACACTCTATCTGTTAAAAAAACTGCATCAAAGTACGTTACGTAGTTTTAAAGATGTAAGCAAACATAGGGACAGCCGGAGGCTACTTTGTTTTTAACTATGTATTGTAGTAGGTACCTACTCTATCTATTTTTTATGTGCCTACTATATTTTTTGAAGTGAAACTTCTTTATCGGGGTTGGAAAAAAATTGTAGTGTACCATTTTTTCATACCGCGTAGCATTTTTCCGTTACGCGCCATCTTTTTCTTATCCCTATTCCCTAATCCCTACCACGCGTGATTGACGTATTTCTGTAAAGTTGCATATAGTAAATTATTTTTTAAAAAATAAGGTCATAAAGAAGTGTCACTTCTTGCGTGTGTACACTAGTACACGCACAGATTTTTTTAAATAGAAATAAATTTAGTACCTTTCAACTATTTGACATTCCGTACAAATTACTTACTACTGTAATTTCGTAAACAATTTTTTGCGTGGCTCTGAAATGAATCCGTGCTCTGAAAAGTAAACACTCGTCTCGAATGAGAAAGCTTATAATTTCAACTTATTTAAATTTTTGTGAATATCTATTTATATTTTTAACCAACGACGAGAAACGGGGTATTATGTGTTTGTGTCTCTGTGTGTGGGGAACGGATGAAACAATTTTGATTTTGTTTTCTTTGTTAATAAGTCTGTTTAGTTTACTTATCTTTGGTAACCCTGGAAGGGTAATAAATCTCTTAGTGTCCATTAAAAACTGAAATACGTTGAATTAAAAAATACTTTTTGATGTGAATCCTTTTCGAATACTTTTTGATGACATCTATAGGCTCACTTGTAAACCGAATTGTTGACGTGGCGACGCTTGCCATGGCGACGGGTCGCCACGCTATACACATCTATAGGCTCACTTGTAAACCGAACGATGTTTCACATCTGCCAGGCGTCCCATGACGGCTCACATTTTTATTTGTATGTCTTTATAGAATTACTAGCGGCCCGCCCCGGCTTCGCCCGTGGTACATATGAAAAATAGATGTTGGCCGATTCTCAGACTTACCCGATATGCACAGAAAATTTCATGAGAATCGGTCCACCCGTTTCGGAGGAGTATGCAGACTAACATTGTGACACGAGAATTTTATATATAAGAAGATGTAGCTTTCATCTCTAAAACATTTTTCAAAATCGGTAAGTATAAGTAGATTCTGAGCATCCATTACGAACTAACAAATTACATTCGTCTTTATTTTATCCACATATCATAAAATGATTTTTAATTTTTAACAAATTGTTTCCATTAAAACTAAGAATGTAGTTACCACGATGACTTTCCGAGAACGTAGGTTCATCTTGTCTCTAGGTTTTTGTAATAAACGCGTCATTATATATAATAGTTGGTTTGTTTAACTTTCTGTATAATTATGGAGCAAATCCTTAAATAAACGCTTTTAAGAAAGCTCATTCAATCGTCACACGTGAATTGTCGTTTTGTATAGAAATATACAAAATTGCGTATTATTAACATGGTTTTAATGCTACTAACATGAAATTTATTATTATTGTAATTAATATATAAAATACATTTGGAATAACAATGAATTGTGAGATCTAATAATTATAAAAAATTGTATTTGGAACATTTAATTTATCGATTTTACATAAAACGAAATGTATTAGTTAAAGGCTTTGTCAGACAGGACGCGTACTTAGCGCGCGTCAGAGCGTTAAGTTGACGCCGCGATATGACGCTAAGATGTGTTCTACTACCATCGTAGAATACCGTCAAACAGAGCGCCGGCGCTAGCAGTACGCAACGCTCTGTCGCGGCGTTAGGACGCTTTAACGTCGGGTGTTGTATTTTTTTACAAATTTTATTTTAGCGTCGGCGTTAATAGGCGTAAAATAATAATAAAATACTGCATAATGACCGAAAATTTGATAGAATTGGTTAGAAAATATCCATGCTTATATAATACGAAGGATAGGTTATATAAACTATAAAGATATATCAATGAAGGCAAAATTGTGGGCACAAATCGGAGAAGAAATTAATGAAACTGGTAAGTAAAAAATTCTTCCGACTCCGGAGTTAATATCGCTGTACCTTGTTTTGTTCGTAAGTAATAATTATATAAACAACATGCAGCTTTAATAATATCAATTATTGTGTCCTAACGCGCGCTAAAGCGTTCTGTTTGACGAAGCCTCGCGCGACGTTAAAACAGGACGCTGCAGCGCTACTACGCAGCGCTAAAATACGCGTCCTATCTGACAAAGCCTTTAATCTGTAATGAACCGCACAAAATACAGATAAAAATATACCTACATTAGGCTACATAATAATATGATATAAGTTCCTAAACCAAATACTATTATAAATAATATTATATTATAATAGTATTAAGAACAAACCATTGATATACAAATAAACATAATATCGTTTTTATTTCCAGTGCTGGCCGAAACTAATCGAATTAAAAACATAAACATGATTCCTATATTGTTCTAATGTTCGATTTTCAAAAAAAGCGCGAAATATTCTTTTTTTTTCGCGCCACTGCAGCTTTTTTTTTATTTACACAGCTCAGTGGCCAGACTGCAGCTCAATGCATCGACGCGGCTTACGTCAGTTTTATGTCAACACTAGGCAGTGGTGGTCGCGTCTTGGTATTGACGTTTCGCGCGGTTTTTCGAACTTTTTCGTGTTTCGATTGTTGAATTATTTTTGTTTGTGTTGTGTTTTATGGATTGTATGCTTGGATTGTGTATGGTGAAAGGTTTGTGTTTTTTATATTTTTAAGTAATTATTTTAATTATGTTTTTGTTGAAATTGATTATAGTTAATTTTTTAATATTATGTAGATTTGTACGCGTAGTTACGAATATTAAAGGAAATGAAGGTTTACTACATTAAAAAACAATTTATATGCACCTATTATGATTATTTATTAAGAAAAAAATACTAAACACGAATTGTAGAGCAACTTGTAAAAACATTAAATAATGTAAAATCGCAATAAATCATCATATATAAGTCATTTAAAACGTAATGTATTATCAATTTCCATTTTTAATTATTTTCCGTATAAAGCATATTTTTCGATGTACAATTAAATAATTAAGTTTTTTGTATGTTTTTATAACTTCATGTAAAAACGTGTCATAATAAGATGCAACTAAAATGATTATAATAGCACATTATTAATATTTATCAAAATCGATATACAGTTGAAAGCTTTCATTTGAAAATATCTGGAGCTTTTCATTTAGATCTTAAACGCAACGACAGATGGCGTTACTAGTATGCTTGTAAGGTTTATTATTGTTTTGTTGCAAGTTTGAGCAACTATGGAGTTTTTTGCCGGTTCTTACTCATAGATACTGCTTTCCGAATCGATGGTAAATGTTTAAAATATTATGAACAATATTTTAAACATTTACCATCGATTCAAAAGTGATTTTAGAAGAAGTCTAATTGAATAAATAAATGTTTGAGTTTTGAGTTTGAGTTGAACAGCGTTTTATGTTTAATTTTAAGTGAAGTAAATAACATTATTTGCATAGTTTTATAAATATCTAATAGACTCTATCAAATTTCTTGTAATTAATAAATTATTGATATTGGTTATAGAACAAGCTATTTGTAATCAATAAATATAATAAAATATAATTGAACACAAAATTTCTCAATCGGAAATTATTATACAGGGTGTCCCAAAACTCAACGTCAAGCCAAAACAGGGCGATAGGATTGATTGTAACCATCATGAGAAAAATCTGAAAAAAAATCTATTCCATGCAGTTTGAAAAATATGGGCATTTAAGAAAAACCTAAAAATTTGGTCAACCTGTAACTATTTTTCGGTTATTTTGGTTAATTTTTATTATTTTTGTTCATTTAAACTTTGGAACCGTAACCCTAAATAACATTTCTAGAACCACAGTCAAAAATAATGACACAATTGCCCCAAGTTTCCTTGAATTGAAGACTATTTGTTAAACTATGAATTTAAAATTTTCAAAATTTGTCGACTTTGACGGCCCCTCCTTTAAAAAAAATGTACTAGAGTATCTTGGCAAGTGCCATTAAAAGTTGGCGCATTTAATCAGGATTGTAAAAAAGTACAATACTTGTTAGTTTCATACTAAAAAAAATGAATGAAAAAATAAAAACCTCAAGTAACCCGATTTTTGCTAACCCATTTTATTCAGTTAAAATGTTTTTTATTCGCACAAACTCTTGGTAGGTTCTTAGTTTTACGGCAAAATGATAAGAGAGATGGATAGTGGACATGTTTGCCATGAGTGAGCGAGACAGATAGTGACGCCACTTTTACCAAAGTCAACAAAAGTAAGTAAAATTAAAAAAATAATTAAAAATCTTGACCTAGTTTACTTTAGGTTTATTGAAATAAAAGTCAGATAGGGAAATAACATTTTTTATTACAATAAATGTTCAAATTGTTTACCATCAGCCTCAATACACGCCCTACATCTTCTTAAAAAAGATTTACTTATTAGCCGGGCATATCCTCGAGAGTTGGTGTCCTCAGCAGCTTGAGAAATTCGTTCACGCAGCTCGGCTACTCGCTCAATGGGCTTTGAATAAACTTTTTCTTGGAGAACGCCCCAATAAAAAAATCCAGGGGATTTAAATCTGGGGAACGGGCTGGCCACGAGATAGTGCCTGAACGTCCAATCCACCTTCCCGGATATTCCTGGTCAAGGAAATCTCTTACTTGCACTAAACACGATCGGAACGAAACGGCGTCACTATCTGTCTCGCTCACTCATGGCAAACATGTCCACTATCCATCTCTCTCATCATTTTGCCGTAAAACTAAGAACCTACAAAGAGTTTGTGCGAATGAAAAACATTTTAACTAAATAAAATGGGTTAGCAAAAATCGGGTTACTTGAGGTTTTTATTTTTTCATTCATTTTTTTTAGTATGAAACTAACAAGTATTGTACTATTTTACAATCCTGATTAAATGCGCCAACTTTTAATGGCACTTGCCAAGATACTCTAGTACATTTTTTTTAAAGGAGGGGCCGTCAAAGTCGACAAATTTTGAAAATTTTAAATTCATAGTTTAACAAATAGTCTTCAATTCAAGGAAACTTGGGGCAATTGTGTCATTATTTTTGACTGTGGTTCTAGAAATGTTATTTAGGGTTACGGTTCCAAAGTTTAAATGAACAAAAATAATAAAAATTAACCAAAATAACCGAAAAATAGTTACAGGTTGACCAAATTTTTAGGTTTTTCTTAAATGCCCATATTTTTCAAACTGCATGGAATAGATTTTTTTTCAGATTTTTCTCATGATGGTTACAATCAATCCTATCGCCCTGTTTTGGCTTGACGTTGAGTTTTGGGACACCCTGTATATAGATGACAAAATCATATTCGTGATTTAGGAAATTTCTTATATACTTAGGTACTGAAACAAAAATACATTTTCTTACTATTCGCCCAAATTCTCATTTCCACAACACTGAGTCGTCATAAAACAGAAGAATGCTGATAACAAATATTTTATCTCTCTTTTGTCCGTTAATTATACATTACACGGTAAATCTTTATGGCATTTACAGATACTCTTACATACATACAAATGTATTTATCTTTATCAGTAACATATAATAATTCAAATGGATGGTTCATAATTCAATAAAAGGGACCCTTTCTAAACTAAACTAGATAAGACGAGAAACCCAAGTAATTTCCGTTCTCCTTTACAATATGTTATTATAATAGTTATTCAAATAATACATTAGTTAGAAACTACAGGTACTAGTTTATATAACACATTTGATGAATATATATTAACTAGCTTTCCGCCCGCGGCTTCGCCCGTGTTTTCAAAGAAAACCCCGCATAGTTCCCGTTCCCATGACAAAAACCAATCCTATGTGTTAATCCAAGTTACCCTCTATATCTGTGCTAAATTTCATTGTAAGTTCAGTAGTATTTGCGTGAAAGAGTCACAAACATACACATACACATACATTTACCCTCACAAACTTTGAAATTTATAATATTAATAGGATAGGATTATATTTAAGAAAATAATTTAGCAACCTTAATTTACTATCAATAAAAATTTTAAAATATTTAACGTGAATGACACGGTGTTAATCCATGAATATTAATGAGATCGATAAATGCTTATATGAATACAATATTTTAATTAATTTGGCAAATATGTTATTACCGGATTTTTCAACTAATGCCTTCAAAAGTCCCTGTAAAGTAAGGACTCATAGGTGAAAACAATTGACGAATATATTTTTTACAGAAAGTCAAACTAAATCACAATTATACAATTTAAAAGGTTCAATTAAATGTGCTTATAAAACATCTTATTACATCATAATTCGTAGGCATTTGTCCACACAAAAACATTATTTTCATAAGTAAAATAGGTATCATTTATGTATAACATTATTTATCTATAATAGCAGTCCCATGCCCTCTACATTATATTTTATCGATTAAGTTTCAATACAGACGGAGTTTCATAGAAATCTACTATTTTTTAATCTCTCAAAGAGCAAATTGACAAGATACCTTTTACTAAGAAAACTCGCCTACACTTTAAAGGAAGCATAGTGGATAATTTCAATTTTCTCATCCTACGAGTTTGTGCTGTGGGCTGTGCGTTGGTGTTTTAGTTAATTTTAGTTTTTTTATATAAATTTAATTTGAAATACTGAGCATTTAAATAATAATTAATTGAGTACTGAGAAAGAAGTTAAAGAGTTATTGATGTCTTAACTGAGTAACTTTGACTTGTCCTGGGACAATTAGAAACTTTATGTGGCTAGAATAAGTATAAAATATTTTATAATCAATAAAATTAATAAAAAAAAGTACATACGTATGTGTTTTTGTGAATCACATAACACTATTTTATGTTAAACTATCTGCACCTCGCGGTTTTACCCGCATTGCTCCGCTCTTGTTGGTCTTAGCGGGATGAATATAAATAGCCTTCCTCGATAAATGGGCTATCTAACACCGAAAGAATTATTCAAATCGGACCAGTAGTTCCTGAGATTAGCGAGTTCAAACATACAAACAAACTCTTCAGCTTTATAATATTAGTACTATAGATTATCTACATATAAATACATACTTTAAAATTGAACGAACGGCGAATGAACGATATACATATTTTGAATTTTTATACACAAATCGTAATTGTAACCGTGACAGCAGCTATATACCAATATACTGTGATATAGAAGAGATAAAAATGTTTGGTTTCAAAAAAGCCTTTTGTTTTGATAACAAATGAGATTCATTTTCATACACAGTATATTATAGTGTGTTATGAAATGTTTTAAATATTTCTTTAAAAATACTTTTTACTTTAAATAAAGATTTTAATTAATAAAATGTATGATAGGTACTGGATCTCGTCGGGAAAAAACCACCCTTCATCTAAATAAGGGTTATAAACTACCAATGTATCGAATTTCATCGAAACCGTTGCAGTATTTTTTTAAGGGATTGAGTTACGAACACCTGTATTGACCTAACCAAACTTTCTCATTTTTAATACTTGCTTCAATCCGTGGCTTCACTCGCGTCGTGAAAAAATTAAGCATTTGTGCAAATCTAGAGCTTAATTTATATAATCTGTGCTAACTTTCATCTAAATTCGGTAAGCTGTTTTTGAGTGCAAGAGTAGCAAAGATACATACTCAGAAACTTTCGTAAAATTAATAAGAATTACTGGATAGTAATTCTAAATAATTAGTACGACTTTTAATGTTATTAATATCGAAAAGAAATAGGGATCGTATTTGAAACCTTTTAGTCTATGCTTTAAAAACCCCATATACATACAGCTTTTAAATTGTTTTTCTTATATATTTCGAACTTCTCTCAACTGTGCCTTCATAAAATGTAAATAAAGTCCAAGATTTACATACCTTCTTATGTTAAATATCTTAGAAAATCGTATTCTACGCAAATCGTAAATATTTATCGTTCCGGATTTGTTTAGCATTCAATATGGATATAAAAACTTTTCAAGTGTTTGTTTAATTGAGAAAAATAAACTTATTTCTTGTTTGTTAAATACATATTAGAAAAAATCTTAGGTCTCCTTTTTTAATTAACAGTGGTCTCGCATATCGCGATGATACAATATAAAAACAGCCTTTTATATGAAGATCGACTTTCGAGCAATTAACAATACATACCTAATACGCTATTTAAGTCGTCTTTACGACGACATAAGTGTCGTATTTATATATGTGAAAATGTTAAAATCATTATTAAAAAAATTGTAAATTTACAATACTAATCTGTTATCTGATAATAAGAATGAAATGACTATTAATAGACTCAAAAGGACTTATATTAATAATTCGTTAATCGTTGATTTCTCTACTTCGCATAAAATTCCATATAAATTATTTATATTATGTCAATTCTGTATTTATTTATGCAGCATTATATCTTCAAATGAAACGTATAACGATGGGTTTAAAACACGATTTATTCATTTTATTTGACCCGATGGAAGCTCACGGTTATATAAAAAGTTGTAATATCAAGAATAAAACATGTTTAAAATTACTATTTACGACTAACTAGCTTCTTTCGCTTTTGCTCTTGCTATTTCATGGATTATGTGCTATTTCCGAATATAATAATCTATCCTTGATCCAAAATCCAATCGAATCTGTATAGCTGTACTAGCGTAATGAAAGCATAAACATCCATCTCAATACCCTACAATTTTACATAGAATCTTTGCGAATTAAAATATCACAATTCATTTTACAAAGCTTTAACTGACAAACGCAGCAAAATCGAATATAGCATTACAAATTTGAATCCAAACAACGACGCAGCAAAGCAAACTTAATAAAAACTTGATAAAAATTTCTGTTGTGGGCAAAAAACTTGTAAGACGAGATCATACCAACAAGTTTTAATGTACCGTTGATAGTGTATTATGTATTCAATTGTGGACTTTATGTCTTGGTGATAAGGAAGAGGATGCTGGATTGTTTTAGATGCATCTTCGTTTACGATAGTTGATACGTTAGGGTCCAATAAAGAGCAGGTGTTGGCTGCTCCCGATCAAGCTGTGGTTTGTAAGAAAATAAAGGTAATATAGCTCGTTAAATAATTCAAATATAATCCAAGGTTTGAACGGGTTTTGAAGGCTCTATCAAATTGAAGTATTTTGTTTAGATAGAAGCACTTTTGATTCATTAAAACAAATTTTTACCTTTTTCCAGTGGTTTGGAAAGCAGTTTCTACAGAGAAGAGCTAGCAAGAACTCCGTAGTTGCTCTTTTAAAATCTTGTCAATTATATGTCTTTAATAATATGATATGGATAATATTATCATAATAATGATGCCAAATAACTTTTTGTCCTGTTCTTCCTTATGACAAATTAATTGGAGTGAGTGAGAAAATATTGGCTCTAATTTATTTAAATAACATATGAATGTTGGCCTCATTTGCTTCCTAATGAGAGTTAGATAGCAGTGAAAGTCGTGACAAAATTGGTTCAGTATTTTTGAGATCAACTGGCACAAATAGTCATAATATACGCAATATATAAACATACAGTTTAATAATTATTGATGAGTTCTGTATAAATTAATTTTATATGCATTACAAAGTTACATTAATTTCAATACTTCGGTTAAATCATGATTATTTTTAGGTCGTGTTGTAATTTTTTGTGTCTATGTAGACACAAAAGTAACATTACTTAGTTGACATACCTACACCGTAACATAGACACATGCAAAAATTCCATCAAATCCATATACTAGTTTTTACACACAATACAAGCAGGTAGAGTATGTACCTACTAAACAAAAAACTAACCATGTTTGCTCTGTGACACCTTATACAAAAATAAAAATGCTAATTACGTTTTTATGCACATACATTTGTAGCACTTCACTCTTTTTATGTCACCACTCGACACTCAATCATTTCACATGACAGTTAATACAACCATAGTATAAAGAGAGCAAGTAGGTTATCTTCGACAAAGGTATCGCGCCGTTTGTATGTATGCGGAGCGCTTCGCCACGCCCCCCGTTCATATATGTACGCAAGCTTGACGCACGCACACAACGCCACTCGGTTCCTTCTCATGGACCGTTCTCGTTAGGGGCGCGCCATTGCTGTGAGCGCTCGGTGTTTGTTTATACAATTATTTAAAATATCAATGTGACATGTGACAACCCTGCGCCTCGCGAGTATTGGTACCGTGCGCTCCTAAACACAGGGAGACGGCCTACTTGCTCTCTTTATACTATGGTAATACCTTCAATGTGCAGTGAAGTACAGACAGACAGCGTCATCCATTTTCCATTTATACTTATGTACATTTCACTTTGATTGATCTAGTTTCCATCCGAACGTGAAATATCCCCCAAATAAAAGTCGAACCAAAAAAATCGGTGACCGAAAAAAACTAAATGTTCTATTTCGAATAAAAAACTAAAAGTTGCGGACGTCAGACGTATCGCATGTTAGAGCGACAATTTTCTATATATAACCATGGATATAACATATGAAATGTTTTGATTCGATTGCTTTAAACTGCAATATTTGATTTTGGGGAATCAAATGAAAGTTTAGCTATATTTAATTTAGCCGCTCTTAATTGGTTTGGTTAAATTTATGATCTTTATACGTGGATACGTTTTGAGTTATTTTTAATCGACTGTCATGAACTATGTAACGACGCATGGCAGGTATTATTTTCTTTAATATAATAATATTCATGCTTTCCATCGGGCGAGATTGTGGTTGAGAGCTTCCCTATCTACAATAAACATAAATATAACATTTTATATTAAATAGCCTACATTGTTATTAATGAGAGCAATAAATGGTGCTTAAAATAGTGCGAAAATCACGTAATAAATACTAAAATCAGTAACGATTAAATATGATAAAAGCACACTAACTTTATTCACCTAAACTAACCAAATAACATTCTAATGTAAATGTTCTCAAGTTAAAATATATTGTAATGGCTTCACTAAGTGTGAATAGCTTACAACTCAAGTTAATGTTCTATACTGTCTCTTCCTTATTTATGTTACTTGTTTTCAATTAAACATAAACCTTAAGGTCTTACTTTTCTTAGAATAGGTTTTTATTATCTTACTATTCGATTGGAAATTTAATGTTGTAGTTAAACTACAAAGGCCATAGCCCATAGGTAATTTAATTGTAAAACTATTTGGAAGACGCGTTAAAATAGGCTTTTAGTTCGAATTCAATAATTGTTTTAATTTATATTTGTTTTATCATTATCAACATTACCTAATCATAAATATAAACAAACAAAAATGTACATTGATAACAAAAATTAAAAATAAATGCCATTAGCTATAGCGTAAGTAGTAGTAGGCGCTGTTGTGTGGGACGTGGGTCAGCTAGTCTATATTCTTAAAAATTTGTATGTTCGTATACCTAAGCGTTAAAATCTATAGAAAATATCTCCATCATAAAACTTAAAAATCGAACAATCTACCTATTTTACTTATCTATAAAACAGAAGCAAAACCATCGCATAAAATTCAAGTTATAAAATTAAACTTATTAATTTTATTGATGTATTTAAGCTATTAACCGACGTATGCGAATTAATCGCTCCAAAATTCGATTAAACTTAATTTCATTAAGAAATTGTTTCCCAGTTCAATTTATTTGGAATAAACGTTGCTAAAATAAACAAATCTTTAGCTATAAATTTGATAGACAACACATAAAGTGTGACTGGTTGACGGTTGTTAAGAATCATAAATCCGATAATTGACGAAACATATTATAAAAACCCATAATTGTATAGTTTAACTCCAAAATGGAACCTAAACTAATGGTATTAGAGTACATATTTGTTTAAAATTAAAATACCGCTACACTCCATACCTACGCAAATTTGAAATTACAAAAGAATGCGTTGTAGACATGCATCCAATTTACTTTGGCCTCTGTTGCTATTATAAATTCGTGTATATTCCTTGAACAATACAGCTCTTGTTTCATTGGTAATTGGTGCGCTATTGTGAATAAAAATTGAGACGCATATTGATTTTTCCAAACTCAACAGTTAAGTTAACAAGAGTGAAAAACTGGAACAAATTAATATTTATCTTCATCGGATATGACATAGTGTTCTTTCGGTTTTATTTTGTACGTTCGTTGATTTTATTTGAATAATTTCAATATGTGACGTTTTATTTTCATTTTTAAAGAGTTGAGTTATTTTAATTATAGGCACTTATTGGTACATAAGAAAAATGAATCTTAATTCTCAATTAAGAAGGTTTCAAGCAAAGAAGAAGTCCGCACACGGTTTCACCAACTTTGTAGAAAACTTAACAAATTATATATGTACTAAAACCTTTCTCAAGAATGACTCTATCTATTAAAAAAAACCGCATCAAAATCTCTTCCGTTATTTTAAAGATTTAAGCATGTAGACACACAGACGGCGGAAATACTTTGTTTTATACTTAATGATAAATGCGCGAAATATCGCGCATGTAGCAAAATATTGCTACATTTTATCAAAATTGGTAGAACATTAGTACCTACTTAAGCTTCCAGTATTTAAAAGAGATAAATATATTAGTATAAAAAACTCTGAATTTGGAGATGGTCCTCATTAGCAAATCAAATTTAACATATTAGAAGATGCTTTTAAGATGAAATTTTCATTAATATGAATAGAAAGCTAGAAACATTATATTAATCGAAATTTATGCTGATATAGTTTCTACGTATATTCTGTGATATAATATTTTTATAAACCGATAGGATTCTGTATTTTTAACATGCATAATAATATCTGTTGGTGGTTGCTAGTGAATAATATGATTTATGAATGTATTTTTATAGATAGTATATTCCTGAAAAACATAACCCTCTATTTCACACTCGGTAAAATAAATAACACAAAAAGTAAATACCGCGGTCTCTCGTACTATTCACTCACGCCAATTACGAATATTCGACGTGTCCACAAACATCATTAATATGGACAATTAAACCGCATTGCTATGTGTCGAAAGCATGAGTCACGTAATAAACTTTTCCGTTTTTAACGGATGTGTTGATGGTCGGCTCTTGGACTATCTATAATTACATGAAGTACTATGGAATAAGTGTAGCTCTTAGGCTATTTCAATGTACAAAACTATTTACAGTATAAAGTATTTAAAATATAGAGTTTTTTTTCGCACTAATCTCAAGAAGCGCTGGTACGAAGTGAAAAGTTATTTAAGTGTTAAAGTATTTGTTTCATTTTTCTTTCGTTCTGAAAATCGTACCTATGATACCTACAGTACTATTTATTTTTTAAAGACTTTCTACTATTTAAATTTAAATGCAATTTAAGCCTTTATTTTAAAGATTTTTTATACCCTTTCCCTGCCTCTCTTCATATAAATAGTACAATTTAATTTCTTCAAACATTTAGATAAATGCCAAATTGGATTCGTAACGTATCGACGCTCGCGTCTCATTTGCATTAACATTTTACGATCAAATTAGTCTTGAACAAGGATTTCCGGTTTGGCGAATTAAAAATTCCTTTAAACGCGTTCCTAGATACGTATTTTAGCATTTTTATTAGAGAGAATTGATGATATTTAAAAAGTCTACACTCTACAAGACTCTACATTGTTAGATATTTCGTTAGGCTATCATCATCATCAGCCCATATAAATATGTCCCCTATACACTGCACTGCACTACACTGCTGGGACACGAGTCTCATCGAGCGATCAGTGGCCGTAGGTATGACCTCTTATTCCGAGACAGTTTACACCGTGAATTGAACTGATTGGCAAATTCATATTATGATCGCAATAACCAGCGATGGTTAATAATTATGGTATTAAATTAATTTGCCAGTCAGTTCAATTCACGGCGTAAAGAGTCTGGAAATAAGAGGTCATAATACGTCCCCAGGCCGTAAGCGTAAGCCACCACGCTGGCCAAGTGCGATTCTTCGACATGTGGGTTTCCTTACGATGTTTTTCATCACCGTTTAGATGCTTGTTTAGATACCTTCTCTAACGTTATTTTCAAATTAAAATCTTTTGTTTCCGAAAAAAATAAATAAATAAATAAAAATAAACAAACTTTAATTATAAATAACCGTTGAAATAAATGAGAAGTGTCATATTAATAGTAACTTGTTAGTAGTAAAGTTATTGTTTTAGTAACATAAGCATATCATAGATGACCTTTTAGAAACAATTAATTATTTCTATAATATATTACTTTTAGCCTGCGGCTTATCACATTTGTCATAAACTATTTGCATATATCTGTCACGGCTAAAGGTAGGTGAGAACATAAACTTAAGATTAGCCGGCTAAACTTAGGTTTATTTTCGACGAGGTGTTAATGTTAGTTTGTTCTATCTTTAGCCGGCTAAACTTAAGTGTAACCGCAGGCCCGTGGCTAAAAATGTCGGGGTGGGTAGATTTGGTTAGCGCCGGGCCGGTGGAGGGCTTGAGGGGCCCGCACAGTGCCAGAAAACACTCGCCCTGTTCCTTACATGTATTATAGTAACCAAATCTACCCACCCCGACTCAGGGCAGAAAGCTGGTGGCTAGGTTAGGTTAGGTTAGAACTCTTAAGACCCGCACGAGCCGAGCGAGCGCAGCGAGCGTGCTGCGGCAGCAGCCGGCGAAGTGCCAGAAAACACTCGCCCTGTTCCTTACATGTATTATAGTAACCAAATCTACCCACCCCGACATTTTTAGCCACGGGCCTGCGGTTACACTTAAGTTTAGCCGGCTAAAGATAGAACAAACTAACATTAACACCTCGTCGAAAATAAACCTAAGTTTAGCCGGCTAATCTTAAGTTTATGTTCTCACCTACCTTTAGCCGTAACATATCAATTTTTCCCACGTTGTTACTATAGCTTTAAATTTATATTAATAGGATATAATATGCTTAAGATTGAAGATAAAACACTATATTTCTAGGTATTTTCCAGCTTTGAATAATCAATGACTTGTTATATTTTACAAACCAAGTGTTTTAAGGTAAAACATACAAATCTTGGTAAAATATAAATATTTCGGGACAATTTTCACACACGGCACGATCTGATCCCATACTAAGCTTTCGCTTGTGTTATGGAAACCAGATGGCTGGAACATACATATATAATTTTAAATAAATACTTATATAGATAATTAACACCCAAACAGAGCAAACATCTATGTTCAACACACAAACATTTGCCCCGGGTGGGAATCGATCCCACGACCTCTGGCTTGGAAGGCAGGGCCACTACCAACCAAGCCAACCGGTCAGTCAAAAAAACATAAAAATTAAAAAGCAGCTTTTTCTTCTACTTGCATTTTAACAAATTTAAAAGTAGGTAATATTGTCACAAGTAGGTACATTTCTTACTAAATTTTAATTAATACCCATAGCTTTTAGTACAGTCGGTTAGCCCCGCTTATTACAATGTAACACGATGCTATAATAGAAGCTCCTGTAAATCTGAAAATTGTAAATTACATTGTAATTTTCAGCTCGATACCGCTAATTAACCGTTATTAATTTGTAACGTGAGATTAGTTAGAAAGTTTCATTTTTATACGAAATTTGATTACAAAAAACACACATAAATATTACAATGAAAAAATTTATAGCGTTAAACGTATCAAAAACTGTGTAAAGGCTGGACCAATTTTAATGAAAATTTGTAACATGGTACGAAATCCATAGGGTTTAACGCATAGAAATCTAAATAACAAGGACGTTAGACAGTTTTACCTCTTTATTGCAAAAAGACTACATGCACTTTATGTAATTTTTTATTGCAACATTAAAACATTCACAATTTACATTATGAGGATATCCTTACATCCTCTTTAAGGCCGGTTGCAGAGCTTGACCGACCATCAGTGCGTACGTCAGTCGCGCTTGTCATATGTATGGAAATTCATGAAACCGTTCATAGCTAGACCGACCATACGCACGCGTATTTCCATATAATATATGACAAGCGCGACTGACGTACGCACTGATGGTCGGTGAAGCTCTGCAACCGGCCTAACTTTCGAATTTTAGTAGCCATGAAATGTAATTACTAATAACGTTATTTATTTGTTCATTGTTTGTACTGCTTCAATCGGTGAACGAAAATATCGTAATGAAATCGTCAAGATGATGACAAAATAATACAACATTTAAAAACGCACTTGGCCCCAAAAGGTTCTTCCGTGTGTAGCTTCTTGAGTGATATTCCCCATTGCTTTTATTTTATAGGCATGAAGCTAATTACATTTTGTCTTATTATTATTATCAGGGCGAGCGGTGCAAGTCCTATAATAGCAGCAGCAGGCTATGCCTCAAACTATGCATTTTTATTTTACACTTTTTACAGAAACTATGAAACTTATAGGTTTGAGCTTTGATATATTATGTATATAAAAAATATCGAAATATCAACATTTAGATAGAATAAAAATCTATGCGAATGCAAATCGAAATTAAAATTAAAAACAAGAAGGTACTATTCATCAATATTTTAACTGAAAATTGCTCGAAAACGTCCGTTCAAAATGTCCCGTGCCCCATCGGGGTATTTTAGACAAACACAAGGAAGTACATTACGTAGTCGTAATAGTATCTCCGTGATTAATTCCGAAGTTAATCGACAATTCAACATAATTGCCCCGTCGTGTTCGGTTCCACACTAACTTGGGTTGGTTAGCGTGGGGTTACATGGAGATACTTATTGATTGGAAATTCTACTAATATTATAAATGTGAAAGTTTGTATGTTCGTTACTCTTCACACAAAAACTGCCGAATTGATTTTCATGAAATTTGGCACACACATAGAGGGTAACTTGGTTTAATACATTGTACAGTTTGTATTTCGAAAATCCCACGAAAATGGGAACTCTGTGTGATTTTCTTTCACTAAACGTGCGAAACTGCGGGCGAAAAGCTAGTAGTAAATATTTTTGGATTGCAATGTGAAATACAATCTATGTACTTACATAGATTTGTAATGTATAAAAAGTTTATATTATATATTTTTTGCTCATGCCTCATGCTCAAGCTGCATGCACAAGCCGCATTATCAAGCCGCGTGCACAAGCCGCATTATCAAGCGGCATGTTCAAGCAGCATGCACAAGCCGCAAGCTCAAGCCGCATGCTCATGCCTCACGCTCAAGCCGTATGCTCATCCCTCACGCTCAAGCCGCATGATATAATTCGTAAAGGAGAATGACCACGGGTGGTATCGGTAAAATTTTAGTTGTGCCACGTATTCGTGATATTTCAATTCGATAAAGTATTTTTTTGAATCTTGAATAAAACTATTGTTTTATTTTTACTGTCGCGAACTGCAGCTTAAACGGGCGAATAAACGGGCGAAGCTGCGAGCGAAAAGCTAGTAGTAAATATTTTGGATTGTAATGTGAAAAAAATTAATTATTGAAGTGAAATTTCTTTATCGGGGTTGGAAAAAATTTAGTGTAACATTTTTTCGTTACGCGCCATCTTTTTATTATCCCTACCACGCCATCCCGATTCGACGTAGGTATTTCTGTAAAGTTGCATATATTAAATTATTTTTTGAAAAATAAGGTCATAAAGAAGATTCACTTCAAGCACACGCACACTTTTTTTGTACTTACATAGATTTGTAATGTATGTATGAAGTTTATATAATTTTTGCATGAAGATGATTTATGCTCATACCTCATGCTCAAGCTGCATGCACAAGCCGCATGCTCAAGCCACTTGCACAAGCGGCATGATCAAGCAGCATGCACAAGCAGCATGATCAATCAGCATGCACAAGTGGCATGTACAAGCCGCATGCTTATGCCTCACGGTCAAGCCGCATGATAATAATTAGTAAAAATTTAATACCACTAAACTCCCTAGCATATCATTGTATGTATGGCGATCCTTGGACATTTGATTAAACTAACATAAAATACGAATATTTCTATCGCCATGTAATCCCCGCTTAAGCTAATAGTGTAATTTACGTAGCGTGAAAGAAGGTCAAGGAGTAAACCTGTAATTATGGGGGATTGATAAAAATAGGCCAATTCTGGGGAAAATAAATAGATTTATGGGAAATAGAGGATAATGTGGGAATATTTGATTTGTGAATATTGTGTTATGAAATACGAAAGTTTGTGAGGATGGATGTATGTATGTTTGTTACTCTTTCAGGAAAAAAATATTAGATTTGTTAGTATGAAACTTTACAGTAATATAGGTTATACATCAGAAAAACACATGAGCTATAGAAATACTTGATTATCTCCACGGGTGAAGCCGCGAGGCATAGCTAGTCAAAATCTATAAGTAATAAGGAAAACTACATATGTAATACATTCTCTCTGAGGGACTTGTTAGTTTGTACCACGCTTCTTTTTGTGCATTGCTGTGTACATTAAAAACAGTTTATGGATATTCGTTCCATAGTATAGTATGTATAAATATTCAAAATATTCAAAAGTGCTTCTAGACAAAACTAGTAATAATGAAAAACGCAAGACTAGCGTGTCATAGCTTAAATAAAAATTCATTTGCACAAAATATTTGGTCTTCACTCCAAACATTTCATGATACAACAAAATATTTTTATGTCTTTGAAATATTGTTAAAACATTGTATATCTTTTCTCACGATGCGCTCTAATCAATTACCAATTTAACTCTTAGTTTATGGTTTATTATCACGCCACGTGCATTTAGTTTGTATAAAATATTAACTTTAAACTCAAACTCAAACATTTATTTATTCAATTAGACTTCTTGGAGAAGCACTTTTGAGTTTTGAAACGTCAATACATATTTTTTACATTTACCACCGATTCGGAAAGCAGTATCTATGGAGAAGAACCGGCAAGAAACTCCATAGTTGCTCTTTTAAATCATATCAGTATTACAATTTAATTTTACAAAATATGTAACTGTATATTATCATACATAAAATACATTAATTTTGTATGCATAGGTCCACAAAATACGCATTTGTAGTTAAAATAAAATAAATTAGCCAAATCCGCTCTGGTACCCCAAAACGATAATTATTTTTTCAAAATCGGTTAAGAAGTTGCGAATCTTATTTATAACAAACACAAATAAAAAAATATTGATATAATACCATAATTAATTTGTGGAGCAGCTACAAAAAACCCGATAAATTAAATTTTCACAAGCCAACCTGTGTGTACGAAGTTAGTTTATTAAATACAAGCCAAAATAAAAAAAATATATATCTAAACTTCAAATATCGTGCGTTGGCGTTAAACGTAACCTTTAAAATAATGAAATTCAAATCGAAATTAATGATGTTACAAATTACAATTATTTTGATATTGGTTCATGTTCGTATAAAAATTGTCTTAAAATAGAAACAAAAAGAAAAGAAAATAATTTTCTTTATTACGCCTAATAAGATACGAATGGAAAAATTCTGTAAGTATTATATATTTTTAGATTTCGATTCAAAAATTCATAGTGCAATAATGTTTGTTGGTCGATTCTAAAAGCTAGGTACTCTACATTACTACAATAAAAACATTGTCTTCCTGAATCAATCGGCTATCTAACACTGAAAGGTATTTTTTATCGGACCAGTAATTCCTGAGATAAGCGTCTTCAATCAAACAAAGAAACAAACTTACAGTACGATTTCGTTTGTAAGTAACTTCTTCTTCTTTGTTTATGGCCCACACGTTTGTAAGTAAATTATTAGTTTAGATTTACAATTACAAATCTTCAGCTTTATATTATAGGACAGTATAGATATAGATTTGTCTAATAATTTTTTTTTACAAAAAACCATGAATAAATCAATCTCAAACATAACTAAATGAGTCTCAAACCGGTCTTAACTCAGTAGTTCGCAATCAGAACTTGTAAGGTCTCTGTCTTGAGATAATAAGATTTAAACTAAGGCTTCAAGATATCGGGTAATTTGAGACGAGAATTTGCTTTTAAATATCCAAGATTGTGGGGGAATGTTTTAATTTGGGTCACTGTTTCGTTAAAATATGTAAACTTTTAGATACTACCTAGGTATAATATAATATCTATAATAACAAAAAAGCAACTAAAATTAAAGCCCAGACTGTCAAGCAGAACTTTTAACTTATGTATGTCCTATATTTATAATTTACATTACTTAATTCTTATTCCCTAAAATACATTATTTCTAGTTACCTTTTATCGAGATTTTCGCTTTATCTCATCTTTTATCTCACGCATTTTGTTTATAACTATGAAGAAAAAACCATTTAAACTTAATACAATGTTCATTTTAATATATGCCGTTCCAAGCAAGTAAAACCATACCACTAACAAGTATATATACAATATTCACTGTTATTTCTTATAACCATACAGAGTAGTAAAAACAGAGTGGTGCATAGTGTAGCTCAATTTGCATAGATACGTACAAGAAAAACCCGTTCTGAATATATGGGTCCGTGTTCTGTCAAGCCAATTTTTTGTCTCTGGTCTAGAATTGGTTTCTGAGTGTTTATATTCGAATGAATGTTTTAAAGATTGAGATATTTCGGTTGTTGTTGATTCAAATGGACTGTGTGGCGTGATGGTCTTAATAAAATATTTTTTCTAATGAAAGACAATAGTGATCGTTATGCAAACATCATCACATTAAAAGCCCTTCGCTGTTATAATGCAAAGGAAAGAAAAAAATATTTATTGCTACATAAAACTTGCTTATTTAAATATCTAGTGCAAGTAGGTGATGATTGGATTACATTCAGCAATTCTGCCGGATTTTAACTTCCGCATAGTATATTTAAGTACTTCCTTTGAATTAAAATACTGTAGTTCGTTCTAGTAATACAAAATATGTACAAAAAGTGTCCTAAATTAATTATACAATGATAAATACTTGCTACTTAAGGCTAATACCGTTTGTCTCGTTTTTCATGCTTATAAATACAAACATAGGTAGAGACTACAAGGTATATTCAAAAATTCACTTGAATTATAGTCTTAAATTAAAACTATTTAGATTAAGGTATGCACAACATTAGTACAATATTAAGAATACAAAAAAATATTTTGTTTAAAAATGTCAAATCTGCTCGGCGCAATTCAACCCCGTATCTCTCAAATAAATATGGATTTGCTCTTCCCATTCTTAAGTGTGTGTAAATTGGTGTGCTTTATACGTTTAAGTGTTTGTGTGTGTGTGTGTGTGTGTGTGTGTAGGTTTTTTTGACGATCAATATAGTTATAATTGAATTGGTATTGAGATTGAAATTGATTGAAAAATGTTGTACTTGTAAGCTATAACTCGAGATAGATGCAATTTTTAAATTCGGAAATATTTTAGTTTAGTAATTTTAATCATAGAAATCTTAAATGTGTACAGAAAATATAGGTTTTCTAATTTACATTGTGCCTGCTAAGAGGATAATCTTGTCTTAATGTCCTTGACGTAATAAAACATTCACACAAACTATGTAATATTATTCCCAAAAATATGTTTTTTTCTCTACATAAAATATAAAAAATTTCCTGCTATCGGCAAGCTTAATATACCAATTAATCGTTTTTTACAAAGCTTTAAATCTTTAGATACAAACGCAAAATTGCGTTAAATTTGCCACTATAATAAACTACTTTTAAAAACTGGATCACTAGCTGCCAATGAACTCAATATAATTACGATTCAATTTTATATAATTTAAAACTAGTTTCGCTACTTATTGAAGAACAAGTTGTTTTTTCGTCTTCATTATAGATTAATCTATTTGGTATGGACGTAATTGTTTGGAATTCGGCTTATTTTAAGATAATGATCTAGGTGTAGCTTTTGGATTATTTTTTGCGTTTATTTTAATTATTTTTCTGTCATAAAGCTATTGGCTAGTGTCTAAACTCTAATAGGTAACTTATTAATCATCATATATTATGAAGCAAATTAATTAAATGATTGGTCGGATTACAATCAAATTCCTCTGCCAAATGTATAAATTTTAGGTAGGTTTAGAGACATTTATTTTCAAAGAATTTACAATTCACTTATTCTTAAGTCTTTAAACCTATAAATTTTGCAGATTATTTCTTAATGAAGTAAACAAAATGAAAAGCATTTCTTAGAATCAATCGTTCACCTACGAGATTATTCACGAAATCTTAATATATATCCATAAAATATTAATTAGCTGTGCCCCGCGGTTTTACCCACATTGCTTCGCTCCTATTAGTCATAGCGTGGTAATAGGAGTGAAGCAATAAGCCTTCAGCAGCCTTCGATAAATGATACTATCCAACACTTACAGAATGTTTCAAATCGGTCCCGCTGTTCCTGAGATTGACTCGTATCAAACAAACAAACTATAACTAATATTATTATAAGATATCCGTTTTTTTTAAACCATCTGATATATCGAAATGTCCTATACAATTAAACTGTTCTATACATAGCAATACTAAAAAATCCAACGTCTTTTACAAACTTGAATCTTGATTCCTCTTATGGTGACCACCATATTGAATAATATGTCTGTCTAGTCGTTAATATCCACTACTATATACTAAAGTAGGCAGAAACAGGATTCCCGGCATTTATAAATAATTATAGGATCCCTGTTAGATGGTCAAGCCAATTTGTAATTTATTTTGTATTGCTAGCTGTATAAATGATATTCTAGAAAACAGGAACGTAATATAAAGAAAAATAATAGAGTAAAAATTGGGAAAAAAAGACGGGTTTCACTTCGAGTGCCGGCAGAAGTGAAAACTTGATTATTAACGTTTAGCATGTTTGATATCCATCCGTCTTACGCTTTTTCGATCAGGTCACGTGTCCTGACGCGAGTTTAAGATTTTATACCCAACGCCGCTAAAGAAGTTTTCACTTCAAAAAATTCATACCTACTGTGTAAGTGTGTATTCTTCCAGCAAGTACAAATTTTGTAGGCCACGCGAGCCAATCTTCGGACGAAAAGTCGATGTTAATTATAGTTTTCGCTGTCTTTAATATTATTTGACAAATACAATATAATAACAATATTTTTTAGGTATATAAAGGAAAAGTAAGTGGAGTACCTAATTAATATAATTATATAGTTCAACTTTACAGTTTCACACAAGTTCTGGAAAAATATATAATTATATAGATATATTATCTTGCAAAACTACATTATTATTTTTAGTATAATTAAGGTATAAATTCCTGTTTCAAGTATGTTAAATGCACTATTTAAATTTACTTAAAATTTAATTTGCGTCATGTCACATTTTTCAAAAGTAATTGCTTTTGCTTCATTCAATCAGTTTTCCATCGAATTACTTCTCGAAAATTCGCTACCATTATTGCACTATGTAACATTTAAATTTAACGATATATTTTAAGTAAGAGCCTTTTTGAATCTAATTAAAACGGGATACAGTTGAATTTTCAAAATTATCGTATCTGAAGATTGACTTGACTATTTTAAAACATCTTTATTTATAAGCTTTGTTTTTTCATCGTCACTTATCTTCATAGGTATGTTTTTATATTATGCTCTATTTTAAAACAGTCAATATTTCAACAATAATACAATATGTAATTAACACGCTTTTCGTAGCTGCACCTATGTGTTTGTATGTTCGTATCTGACTCGTAGGACTTAGGAGTCTTGATTTTGATCCAAATTAAACGGATTTAATTCACATTTGTACACTTATCAAGGACCGGTGACAATAAATAAATAAATAAATAAATAAATAATAAATAAATAATAAATTCACCCGCGTGCCTCCTCGCCTGTTGGTCTTAGCATGATAATATTATATTATAACCTATAGGTAGTCTTCCTCGATGAATGGGCTATCTAACACCTAAATAATTTTTCAAATCGGACCAGTAGTTCCTGAGATTAGCGCGTTCAAACTAACAAACAAACAAACTCTTCAGCTTTATAATATTAAGTATAGATTATTTTTTCATTTATTTTTGACAAGCCTTATACATAGTAACAATTTAGTCGTAATATTTACTTATACCTTTATCATTTATGTAATGGATTTGTACAAGATTAGCATTATTAATTGATTCAAAAGACGTGGGTGTATCAAATATAACATATGGTTTTGACACGAAATAAGCTAATCATACAAAGGACATATTATTTTATCTCGATTATTTTTTATGGCATTCCGATACACTTAGTTGTTAGTTCGATATTATCATACTAGTTTTTTGTGTTGTTTTGAACCTTCGTAAAATGTTGGGTAACTATTAAAGTATGAATTACCTATATTAAAAATAATACAAAAAAGAGAGAGTGCCGAGCACACGTGTCAGAAGTGAAACTTTTTGGCAAGATTTAAAGATACCAAAAACGTCGCCTGTAATCTAGACGTGACGTTATTGCCATGACGCGCCATAAGAACGCGAAAGTTTCACTTGAAAAATTATTTCAATGAACATACTTGAAGAGAAACAGATTTCCAGGTTTTTAATAAATAGGACAAAAATTGAAAAAAAAATCTTGCTCTAAATTATTATTAGGTACATAGTAGGTACCTATAAAACAAAGTCGCTTTCACTGTCCCTATGCCCTTATCTAGGTATGCTTAAATCTTTATAACTACGCAACGGATTTTGATGCTTTTGATGTTTTTTTAATAGCTCTATCTATCTATCTATGATTCAAGAGGAAGGTTTTAGTATATAATTTATTAGGTTATAGACAAAGCGAGCGAAGCCGCGGGTGGAAAGCTAGTTATTAATAAATTATGCCACATATTGCTTTATGACTTAATTATTTATTATAAAATTGACTATGAATATGTAAAATCTATGATTGAAATTAATTAAATTGAATAAATTATATATTTGATTACAAATTAATGTTCTCTTAATTTTAATAATATGACGTACCTATGAAGATCTTTATATATCTTCAGCCGGCTGGCTACTCACGTACCTACAGCAGGGGCAATATTGGAATTGGACCCTTAATTGGCTCCATGATTGTGATTTGTATAGGCAAACAGGGGCAATTTGAGAACAGCTTAAATTGCTCCAACCACCGTGCAACCGAGGTTGTTCCAATATTTTCCCTGCGGCTGGTAGGTGAGTAGCCGGTTTTACTTACGTTATTTTGTGTGTATTCTGTATGACATAAAATACTGAATCGATATAATTAAAATTAAAAATGATAGCAGAAGAATATTTTTATATATAATTTCTCATAAGCAAGAAATTAAGGATGGATGATGTATCTCTACTAATATCATAAAGCTGAAGAGTTATTTTGTTTGCTTGAACGCGCTAATCTCAGAAACCACGGGTCCGATTAGAAAAATTATTCCACTGTTAGATAGTCCATGTATCGAGGAAGGCTATAGCACAGATAATATAACACTGTAGCATAGTATAAATTCTCTTTATACTGTGACTATGGGGGAGGAGAAGGGAGCAATGCGGGTAAAACCGCGGGGTACAGCTGGTCAGATATAGATATTTTTAAATGTATCCCCCTCTCTATTAATATCTTATGTATCTTAGAGTACAGCTGTTTAAATATAGTATAAAGAAATATTGATATTTCAATATGAAATGGTTAGTGCAGTGGTTAGTGGTTACGCATTAGTATAAAGTATTATACTAAAACTTAATTTCAATCCGAGATAATAATTATTTTATTGTAAGTTTAAAATTAATTAAATAAATATTATAAACTCTATCATGTTCAATATTAAATTATTATTTATCATTCACATCACTTTCTTCTCTACGAGGTAAAAATAATTCACTATTTTTTTCAAAACTACAGAAATATTTCAATTACCGAAAGTTATCGTTTAGCAATTAACGTGACGTCACATAAAAATATTAACCAATAACCAACGATTATTATTTTAGGCATAAGTTATTTTACGACTACGCTGTCACCCAATTATTTTATGACGACGTCAAATTAGTGTCATAAACTCTGTTAGGATATATTTTGTAGATGACAGCCAAGATTTGAGATCTTGTTTGGTGAAAGAATGTTTTGCGTTTTATTTTAACCGACTTCAAACAAGGTTGAAATTCTATGTGTAAATATGTAATAAATATTACATATTTACACATAGAATTTTCAACCTATCTTTTAATTTATTTCTTATAAGTTTATTTAATTAGCATCTGTAAACAAATTTAGTTACTGTGTACTATGTAATTGATTTTTGTATGTTTGAAACGTCCTTTTATATTACCTAATTATTAATAATAATTAATTACTTTAAATACCAAGTTTTAATTTATAGTACGAAGACGATGAGGTAGGACATTTAGTAGAGAAACAACAACTATTTAGCTGTAGTGAGATATGAATAAACTATAAATATTATTATAATTATTATACTTCTTGGAATTTATGCCGCAACCACTGTTTAAAATAGGCAAAAATACCAGACATCACAAAAATAGTATAAATAAGTAAAGACCTAAAGTTACCATAGTATCGTGTCCAAGAATACCACGTATCTTTCACTAAACTCAACTATTTACTAAAGTCACACAAACACGACCAAATTGACAGGCATTAAATATAGACCATAAAGCGCAAAATTAAATGCTCAACGAAATTGCGCCCAAAGGGATCACGGTGCCCGCCTGTTAGACACATTTCAAATCTGTCAAGCTAAAACCACCCTTATGAACTACTCATATAGTCATATACCGTCATTATTTCTTCACGTACGCTCTATTAACCGAGTTTAAACCTTAATATTTTAGAATAGAGTTGATTATCGCTTGGCAAGTCGTGATGCATTTATTGTAGTTAAAAAAAATGTACGTACAAATTTAGCAGAGACTGAATCCCGCAAAAGCAAGACCAGACGTTCGCGCCTTTTTTTTACTGAAATAAGTGTAATTTTAAAACGTATGAGGATGGTTTAAGGATTTTTAACGCTTCATAAAATGCTTATTTTTGACAGCAATTAGGTGTGAAATAACTTTTACGCGCGGTTTTCACTTTTCATGTCTTTTAGATATGTGCTATAGCTTATAGCTTGAGCTTAGCTATATTATAGCTTTTCTGTCATTAATATATAAAAAATCCTTACTTATTACATACGGTGGCCTGGAAGAGATCGCTACCTAGCGATAAGGCCACCGTTTGTACACATTATTTCCTATTAGCTGTACTTTATGTGCCTCTATTTTTTTGTGTGTGCAATAAATAATTAAATAAAAAAAAATAAAAATATACATGAAAAAGTATCAACTAGGCTATCAGGGATATTATCAGCAAGTGAAACCAGGTTTTGGATTAATAATATGTTGTTAAATACGCGCATCGGAATATAAATGCATATAGTATATACGTAGATCAGACAAGGAAAACATATTTTCCCAGGACCCAAGAAATAAAAAGAAGTACCTAATTGCTAAATTACTGATAGCACAAAAAACTCACTGCAGTTTAATTTTGCATAATGCTGGTCGCTTTTGAAAAAAACAATTTTGAGAATATAGGTACTTAATATAATTTACCACCTATTTTATTATAATTTTATTATATCTAGTAGGTATTATCATAATAATTAATATTACATTCAAGGAAACTGTACCTTGGTATGTACCTTGTTGCTCTTATTGCTACATAGTATATTTTGAGTTGGAGTTTATTGGGATCAAAAATACAGCCGTATTTTTCCCTTGACCGCCTTGCTCGGTACTTTATATTTTTGATTAAATTTTTTGAAAATGAATCGATTTATCGCACTGGATACTTACATATTATGAAAATTATACTGTTTTTTGAGTTTCTGATTATACATCTGTCATCTATAAAAGAAGTTCATAGGTATTAGATATTATATAATAGTTATTCCGTTTTTATATGTTTTAATGCTTTAAAAATAAATAATAACATTTCAGAAAGTAGTTTCTATTACTAAAATTTCCTAGCAATTGAACCGTGGGTGCTATTACATAACTATTTCACATTGTTAGAATAATGAGTGACTAATTAACTATATCACATGTTTAATATTCACACGGCCTGTTGTGAAATATTTAATTATATGAATCATGTGTTTTTGAAGCCCTAGGTTGTTGGCCTGAGCAACATTTGATAGTATTTTATCCTAGCATTTGATCGAAAAAGATGGATAGCTGATCACCACTTTTTTTATCTGACTGCGCTAGAGGAAGAAAAGGCTTTTGGTTTTTCAAAATGCACTTAAATAATTCAGTAAAATAAATATAATTGTTGCTCTTTATGGTAGAAACTATATGTATATGGCATAGTCTTAAAAATTACCCTGTTTCTGTGGGTAAATTAAATCATTACGAGTGATTAAATGGCACTTTTATCTCAAGTTCAAAAGGCTGTAATTAAATATCCCAGTACGTCCCCTTTTTATGCTTTTTCCAAAAATATTTTAAATGCGGCCCTTAGTTCCTTCACCCTTAACGGAAACGGTCCACGTGGTCCCGCTGTATCTTCACTTTTACATACGTTCAGGGGGCGTATTCTAAAAATATACGACACAGAATAATCTAAACGAATACCCAGTCGGGTTAGTCACGTCGCGACGTTCGGCGCGCGCCGAAATTCGAAATCCGAAATCCGAAGTCGAAATTTCGACCGTCTTTTGTTCGAAATTTTGACATGATCGAAAGTGTTTGAACCAGCTCGACCATATTTCATACGGACTCTGGGCCAGGTAATGATTTTTCGTTTTCCCGTTCCCCGCTTCTCTATTGTAAGAGACTTTATTTTTGTTATTGAGGGCAGAGTCGTATACAGACTCATATAAATAAGCGGGATTCTTTAAAATCTTTTGAATATTGTTCGTAAAAATTTCAGCACGCTTTTAATATTTCGATTCTTTAATTCCACGTCATGTTAGACATCGAACGTCAGATCTAAATGATCAATGTGGTAGGAACTAAAACCATAAAAATGCGGAATCTGTAAACACCGATGAGTCGAAACTGAAAATATGCCTTTCGTTATTGGTCCGGGAGCCAGCAGCAGATTTTATGACCAAGTTCCTCTCAAGCGGTAATTAGTAAAATGCATCAAAGTATAGTATTATGAAGCCTCGTGAACGTCAGCTGGAGCTCGGTTGGGGGGAAGAGCGGTTGTAGCCTCCCGTATCAGCTGACGGTTTTTCCACCAAGATACAGCCAGCTGACATATATATTTATCCACAGTTACATATAAGCTATCATCAGGTAAATTTTTGTTTGAGAGGAAATAACGGAAAATAAATTTTTCTTTAAATTTAACTTTCATGTTCGAGACACCAGCTGACGTATAATACACCATGTTGTAACCAGCTGACTATTTTTTTTCGTTGAGATATTGGGTTAGCTACAATTTGACAAATTTTTAGCTGAGAGGAAATGAATGAATGAATGTATTTTTTTTCCTATGTGCGTGGGAGGCTACAACCGCTCACCCCCCCAACCGAGCGCCAGCTGACGTTCACGAGGCTTTATAATACTATACTCTGAGGCGTCTGACGAATTATCTCTTGAGAGGAAATAGTTAACCAAATTTGCACCTGGCTCCCTAACATATTTACTGTTGGCAGTGATGAATTGTGTTTTGGTAATATGTATTACTTTTGGTTTATAAGGAATTGGATGCTGCAAGAATTGATCGCTAAAAGTAATATATGAAAATTATTTGAATTGTGATCAATCATTTGGTGGAATATCGTCCATATACATATATGAATATTATAGACTTATAATATCATGAAGTATAAGCGGATATGACTGTGAGATGAGTATCACAATTATTTTAAAAGTTTCAGTGTATTACATCATATCTTTATATTTGAAGACTAAGCATGGAGCATGTCTATAAATTGCAAATTCATTACATACATTTGTAAAAGTATTATCGAACTCAGTGACTTTAACTATAATATTATTGTGACAAACGAATGTAGAAGATGCAAATAAGACAAATATAGTTGGGTCGGCTAAGATCGGACGTATTTGCCGAAAATTTTATACGTACTGGATTTTTTATTTTATTTCTCATGATTCGATGTCGTTTTTCTGTTGCGGTCAACTGTAAATTGATGACAAAAAAATATTGTTTAACCCCTAATTTTTTGGTTTGCGTAGATGCTATCTATCTAAGCAAATTAAGAGCCTAAAAAGTAAACTTTTTTCGACTTACCATAGTGAAGAAAATAACAGTTCGGCCGAAGATCGGACTATGTAGTATCTTCACTTCTATGCGTTTAATAATAAAGTTCACATTAGGAAACCATCTGGACTTACGTCCATACATTGAGCATCAATGATTGGGTCAGGAAATTCCTCAAAAAATTGGACAAAGAAGTTTGCCTGGCCGGCCGCAAAGTGAAGAGAGGGGCAGAACAAAATGGCGGATCTAGTAGTGTTGGCAGCAGTAGAGAATATTGCCTAGTTTGCAAGTTATTCCATGCATCCGATCTTATGTCACATCCGATCTTAGGCGACCCAACCTTATTTTATCTGCTTGTTTCTTAATTTTATTGAACTGTGGATGTCTGTGTTAAACTTATACTAAGACATGAGTCTAATGTGAAGGAAAATCGCCTTGCTGCGGGCAAATACCACTGAAACAAGTCTCTACATGATTCAAAAAAAGATGACGACACCATCATCATTTTTATTGAGAGGAATATTAGACTTGGTAGAAATTTAAAGGATCTTTATTAAAACAATTTTAAAGAAACAGGATAAAATTAAAAGGTTCCTTCAATTCGTGTAAGTAGGAAATCGAAAAAGGGATTAATGCTTAGAATAATTGGATTAATGATTACTCTTATAAAAATAAAATAAAAATTTATATACTTAGCGAAAAATTAAACTGTGAAAATTTGTGGAAGCAGTCTTGTCACTTGTAAGATAAAACCCACATTAAAAATATGATATGCGCTTAGGAGTAATGTAGCTTTCTGGAGGTGAAAAAAAATTTTAAATCGGACGGGTAGTTTTTGAGGTTATTATTTCAAATACAAATCTCTCTTCATAATTTAAAACAATGCAATCAAACTAATGAAAAAGACAAAGACAAGGTATTGTTCAAGTATATAGAATCAAAAAACTAAGGTCACGTTTCAAACAAAAATTTAAACACGTGTATCTTCTAATTTACGTAAATATAGTTGATTGTAAAAATAGTGAAGCGTACGAAATATTCTCGAGTGCAATTTGTCTATCACTCGATATACAATTGGAGTCGAAAAAGGTTTTAAAGTATCAATAAATAAACGAATTACACCATTATAGATAGTGCTGACATATTTTACAAAGGCATCCTCTAAGATATTCTACAAGGGTTCATTGCTCGTATAAATATAGACAGAATTGGGAAACAAAAGTAAAATAAACCTTGAAATGTGGCGTCCTATTCTGGAAGCATGCGACTAATGTGTTCGAAATATAGAGGGGTAATTAGTTTGCTTTCCTGGTATGGTATTATGCTTTTAAAAGGAAGTTAATTGAAGATGAAGAGCTTGGGTTTGATTATAATAGATTTTTTAAATTGTTTTCTAATTCAACGTTTTTAAAATAGGCAGTGAGATTGGAATTACATTATTAGGTACGTATTGATGTATAAAATAATATCTTATTTCGTAAATTTCTATAAAGCGGATTTTAAATATTTTTGAATTTTAAGAAATCTACAGAGAAATAGCTTCATTCGTAAACAATTCACGTCAAAACATCAGCTTTAAAATTTCAATACAATCTTTCCTAATTTTATTATGAACGTGTTCCTTTCAAAACTTTCACAATACACTCACCAGCTAAACAATTAGTGATGAAGCGCAAATGAAATAAGAGCAAATGATAACTCGGAGATCACGAAGACGTGACAGTGTTCAATTACTGGACTTTCAATTAGACTCGAATCGGTGTCGTGTTACGTTTCAATCAAAGTTTTGATGCTATCGCTTTAACCGACTTGGAAAGAAAGAGGTTATTTCATATATTATGTGGATTATTTTATTATATTTCTAAATAATTACCATAACTAAACTTAATAATTTTATCCACTTGTTTGCATACCAAGTCAAGACTCATTGAGATGTTGCTGCATTATTTTTTAATTTCGATGCTATGATAATATTAGCAGTATTGTATATAAGTTTTATGTATAAAAACTGTTGTATAATATTATGTTTATTACTAAAAGTGCATTGCTGTTAAACACTCAGTCAAAACCACGGACAAAAACTTTCATCGCATATTTTAACACTTCAGGCGATGATTTTTTCTGTTTCTGCCTTATCAAATATCATCCAAATAAGCGTGAAAGCGTTACAGACAGACAATCTTTAGCTTACATTATATCGATTTTAGAATTAGCAAGACTGTCACTAAGTTTCTACGTAACTGTTATATAATATTGTATGAAGAATGTGCGGTTAAATACATACGAAACCTTAGCTTGCTATGTAATTCGAGTTGTCTTGTATTGTACGGTATTTTTCGATTATGCGGTAATTCAATGATTTGTACCTACGTATCAAAGATGTTTTAATTATAAGCAGTGATTTTCTTGATACCTTGTTTATTAGGTACTAGATGTTTGTCCCGGCTTCGTCCAGGTAGTAATTTTTTTTCGATTTTCAAAAATTAGGAAGGAACATACAAAATTATATATAAGCCAATTTCTTCCAGCCGTTCAATATATAAATAAATAAGTGAAAATTTATAAATTTGAAGGTTAATTTTAAAGCTCTAAGGAGGTTATTTTCAAAACTAACTCGTGTAATTACACTGCAATAAAAATAATTCTTTATCAAATATATGTACATAATATATTATTGTTAACAAAACACGAAACCAAGTGTTTTTTAACATTCTAACGGAATCAATAAATCACAAACCCACTTGACCACTTTTAACTTCAAAACGACATGACACTCCGATATCTAATTTTGCACACTCAACCTGTCAAAACACTTAACCTTCATCGGTCACACTTAAACAGCAATAAAGATGTACAAGATACTAGAAGGCGTGTTAATTGATACACTAGGGTTCCGTAGAATAAATAATTAATATTAATTTAATTATGAAATCAAAATAATTACATTTATTTTGCTTTTATAATTATTTTACGGAACGCAAAGTCCGATTTAATAGTGTCAGTTATTATTAATGAATGAATAATTAATTATCTTTTGTATTTAACTTAGTGTAACTACGATGTATTATTAACGATTAAAGAAAAGTAAGTCAATCTAAGTGAAGTGCATTAAATAATTTTAAATATCTAAAACTACAATAAGTATATTATACACCTGACCTATTATAGTATAAGATTATAGTTATTGTATAGAATACTTGATTATACAGATTTCCGGTAAGATGTACATACCAAAAGAGCAATTTGGTGATCTTTGGTATCAGTCTAAACGTGTAAGTTATATAAGTAATGTTCAAATTCAAAAGCTACAATAAAAATATTACAATCAGTGTACATACGAAAATAGGCGATGAGATAGGTTTTTCATTTTATCTCTAAAGCGAGAAACAATTCTTAAACTGAAACCTTTAATCTGAAAGTGCACGCGATTGTTTTACCATTGCTTCTAATGTATTTTAGCCGACTTTCAAAAACGAGGATGTTTTAAAATCCATTCTAATACCTATAATTATACCAACTTAAGTTATATACTAAAACCTTCCTCGAGAACCATACCTACTTTCTATTAAAAAGGGCATCAAAATCTGTTAAGCATACTTAGCGACGCACAGACAGCGACAGCGACATTGTTTCATACTATCTATACTAATATTATAAAGCTGAAGAGTTTGTTTGTTAGTTTGATTGAACGCGCTAATCTCAAGAACTACTCCGATACTAAGATCCAATTTGAAAAATTCTTTCGGTGTTGGATAGTCCATTTATCGAAGAAGAAGGCTATAGGCTATATAAATCATTACGCTGAGACCAACAAAAGCGGAGCCACGCGGGTGAAACCGCGGAGCGCAACTAGTGTAGTGATAAAAATACATACTATTATTTTCATCAATTAAATCTCTCGGGGTGGTCTTATATTTGTTTAGGTCGCTGTTATCAATACCTTGACTATTAAATCTTTTTTCGCTTACTAAGTTGATCTCCAAACTAACCATATGTATTACCAGGAACGATTAGTCGAACGAATTAGGTTGACATGCGATATTTTGAGTGGGCGTATCGAATGTGCGAAATATATCGAGGGATGACAGAATAGTATTGTTTTCCTTTGAAATTGTACGACCTCATAGGAAGGGATGTAAAAATGTGAGTGTATTTTTTATGAACGAAATATTGTGCTATTTATAGCTGATCCAAATGTCAATTTATAAGATCGTTATGTTACGAAAGTTATTTTCATTCGTTTTAAGAAGGATATTATTATGATCTTTTATCAATAATGAAAGGGATTTTTTTAACAAGAGTATTTGATCAATAAATTAATATCAAAATTGTTACTTGTAAGCTTAGCTCTAAGGGTACTTATTACTGAGTCAGATATAACAATACTTTTATTTAAATATAAAACAAAAAATCATTTCTTTACCGATGATATGAGTACTCTGAAATATCGCAAAAACCTAAATATATTCAGATATTCGAAATTTATGATAATCCAAAGATCCTCACACAGACAGAAACAGAAACATAAAATACTTTTACATCGTTGAATATCCAACAAAAATATCTAAGCGGGAGATGCACTAATTATCTCTTTAATTAATAAATAATAAAGTGCCGCAAACTATAAACAGACCAAAATATCATGGGAATCGTTAAACCATCGTGGCCACAGATGATAATTAACTAAAGTACACATAATTATAAAAAGAAGGCGTTAAAATAATATTTGTCGCACATGGCTGTCTATGAAGGATGTAAAGAAACTGGATGTGAAATTATTAAAACAAGAAAAATTTTAAATCATTATATTTTAAAGTACCTACTTCTCTTATTCTGATTAGTATGATCTATCAAAAAACATAGTTTATAGATAGAGTATAACGGAAGCCAAAGAAGTTAAATTGCTTCTCAAATTGAAAAAATATAACACTTTCGTGTTCTGTGTAGATTCGGTCGTCTTTCGGTCTACAATCTACATGGAATCATTTTAAAATTGTATATTTGCGAAACTTTAAATAATATACGTCTGCAGCGGCTTTACTTTTATTGTAAGGCTGAAGTACCCCAACATTTGCCACTCTTATAGAGTTTAATATTTTCCTATAGCAAATGAGCATAGTGCTTTTATTTCCAAATTTTCAGAAAATCCGCAAACAGTTATTTTTAACAAATATCAACTTTCATATCTTCAAATAGTAATCAAGCCTTACTAATCAAGCACAGGAAGCAAGCCCAATAACCTTCTAACATAATATACTATTTCGGGCTCATCCAGTATCCATAGAGCTACGTTTCATTGATAACTCACCACATGGCTACACATGTGTGGAGCACGTTGAAATCAACGGGATGAAGTTGAAAGAAATTAAATTCAATTAGCCTGGATGGCTGAATGAATTATTTTATCTCTGTTGGACTTTTCTTTGGGTTACTTTTTGTAGGATATGGAAGTTATATCTACCTATTAGATGAAGATATTTTCATGTCGATAAAAGTTAACATTTTCCATGGTTGGCAGTTTATTTTCATGAAATTGTATTAGTCAATTATATTACTGTATTTCTGTACCTATATTATTACAGTATTATCGCTATGTGTCGCTAATATGTGATCGCTTAATATGAATGTTTATCTCTTATATATAAAATTCTCGTGTCACAATGTTAGTCTGCATACTCCTCCGAAACGGGTTCACCGATTCTCATGAAATTTTCTGTGCATATCGGGTAAGTCTGAGAATCGGCCAACATCTATTTTTCATATGTACCACGGGCGAAGCCGGGGCGGACCGCTAGTTTGTTTATAATATTTATTATAGTGGCTGGAGATAGTTTACACTAGAATGATATAAGCAAATTTTTACCGCTGTGAAATATCTGATTCCCTTGGGGACTCCCATAACTACCGACGTGTGTTCATACGGGCGAAAAACTAATTCAATATAATAAAAATAAATCAATATACATGCTCACTAATTTATTTCCGTCTTTCCAGATAATGCCATTCCGCTGACTCAATGTCAAATTCAAAACAACATGCGACGAAATAAACCAAAATGCTAATCGACGATTTACTGGAAGTGCGCGCGCGCAGGGATGTAACGAAATCCGTAAATAGATGTAAACGGATGCGGATAACGGATGTTTGGTTCCTGCTGGTGATCTTTGTTAGCGGTTGCTATGGTTACGAGGAACAGAGGTTCGCTATGGAGCCGCAGGACCAGGTATGTTTTTGTTTTCGAAAGTAGTATATTCATATTGTACCTACCAATGTTTTTTATAGACTTTAAATACATATTTACATTAGATCCTACTAATATCGTAAATGCGAAAGTTTGTAGGTTTGTTTGTTTCTCCTTCACGTAAAAACTGTTGAACTGATTTTCATGAGAATTGGCACTCACATAGGGTAGATAACGTAGCAAAGGTTAGTTTTTAACACCACGAAATTCCCACGGGAAAATAAAAGCCATGCGGGTTTTTCCTTTCTACGCGGGCGAAGCTGCGGGTGAAAAGCTAGTGGTTCAATAAAGTAGTGTACTCACTGTATTTTTTGCATTTACCAATTATAAATACATTACATTAGATATCATATAAATAATATGATTTATGTAAATAATAATTAGTAGTAGCACAGTATGTCTAAAATAAGTCTATTATAATTATTGTAGCAAGGCTGCGTAGTTTTCGAAGTTAGTTAACAACAATAGAAAACTTTGAGTTTCTAAAGATTCTATGTTTATAGAGAATGAAATTTAATTGTAATACAAACTATATCTATTTCGGTAACAGTATTACATTTCAAAATATAACATTTCGTTATTTAATAATAATGAAATATCTTAACTGACACACTATTTTATTATATGTATCTTCTACCTTTATCAAAACTTATAGAAAATATCTATCGTCTTACATATACTTTTGAAGTAAAACTTCTTTAGGCGCGTTGAGAGTAAAATTTCAAGGTCGAGCCATGAAAACACCGTCAGGTCACGTAGTAAGGCGTCGATTTTAGTATTTTTGAATCTTGCCAAAGAAGTTTCACTTCTGACACGTGTGCTTGGTGCACAAGCTCTTTTATTGCAATTTAAAACGGTTTTTAATACAGTTTAACTCTCAATGAAGCAAAGCAGCGTTTACAACCTAGTCTGTTACCATAAAATAATACTATTCGCGCTTAACATAATTACTGATAAATAAACGTAAATAACGATCCTAAAACAGTTATAAAATTAAGTTTTATTACAGTTTTAACGACTGCAACGTGTGTTGATCGATTTCACAATATCACTTAGTGGGTTATTGACCTCGGTCATTTTAAAGGCTTATTAAATGAATAATTAATTAGTGTCCTTCATTAGCGGTGTTTATGGAAAAAGAAACACATTTCATGTAATAGTTTTCGATACGAAAAGTACCTTTTTAACACGCTTTTATTAGCTGCTCCTGTATGTGATAACTGGTAACCGACTCCTTTAGACTCGATTTTGGCTCAATTTAAACGGACAGATTTAATTCACACTTTGTAGACTTAGCAAGGATCGATTGCATGTATGATGTCGTGAGTTTATCTTATTAAAGCGTGTTTTTTAGTCTTAATAAACTATGTAATCTAATCTATACTAATATTATAAAGCTGAAGAGTTTGTTTGTTTGAACGCGCTAATCTCAGGAACTACTGGTCCGATTTGAAAAATTATTTCGGTGTGCGATAGCCCATTTATCGAGGAAGGCTATTAGGAGCGCGGAGCACAGCTAGTCCTTAATAAGTATATTAACATTTTAAGAAATGAATCCATAAATTTCCAATCACTGTTAAAAAAATATACAACAGGACAGCACTTCTCAGCAGCCAATTATTTTCAGAAAGGTTCCGCTTTAACTTATTTAAATAAATCTATTAAAAATACAAAGGTTAATGCGAAACGAAATCCGTTTACAGTTTTGCATTTAAACAGTTTATGTTAATGGTGTAGGTAATTATTAAAACAACGTCGCCATAAATCATAAATATGTTTCTAAATTAAAAGCAGATTGATACATAAAAATTTGAATATATTACACTAAAGGCTTTGTTAGATAGGACGATTTAACTAACCTAACCTGTCGACGTGCTATGACGCCGAATTTTGTTGTACTGGGCGCTACTGGCCTTGTCAGATAGAATGCGTATTTATCGCGTGTCATAGCGTTAGGTCTACTTGACTGTACATAGCCGCGTAATACAACATAAGACACCGCGCTATGACGCCTTAATGTGCTGTATTATGCGGTAATGCAAGCAAAAATGCTTTACGCACGCTAAAGGCTCTGTCAGAGAACGCGTAAGCAGCACGTGACAGAGCATTAGCGTTTAGTTGCGTTTTTGCCCCAAATTGTGTTATACTACATGGTAACCACAGAACATGTTTTTAATGTTCTGTGGTGGTAACATACTGTCAAACAGAGAGAAGTCTCTGACGCGCGCTAAAAAAGCATTCTATCTGACATAGCCATAAATGGAATTATGGTTAATGAATATTCATAATGTTTCCAAATGAATAAGGTTTTTGTTGTTTATTGATATCTGATCTGGTTTACGCTTAAGGATATTTTGCTTTGCAAGTTTTTATAAGCAAAAAAGGTGTTTGTTGTTTGTACTTTGAATTGAAAAATCAATGTATATGAATTAATTTATATACAAAACAACAAGTGATTTCTGGTGCTAATCTCATAGCACATGCGAACAGACACTACCTACGAAAGAAATCAAGACTATCTACATAATATATATTATATATGTAGATAGTCTTGATTTCTTTCGTAGGTAGTGTCTGTTCGCATATATTTCAATAAAACCAATGTAATAGATGTACCTATTTTACTTTACAGATAACTCGAAAAGAAACCACAAACAACAAAATAAAACGACATCTATATCTATACGTATATAATAAATCTGTAGAAGGGTCAATTCTGTACATTGAAAATTATACCTTATTATCCTGGGCATAAAATAGGATACTTTGTATCCTGGAAAAATACGTAAAAAAATAATAAATAAATATTCAGGACAAGACAAGATCCTTTTTCTATCAGTCACGTAACAAGAAAGTGCGCGTAAAGTTTAACATATTATGAAAATATATATTAAATTAGCAACATTATGGTAAAATTTGATCAATATGGATGTGAATTTTAATATAAAAACCGACGGCCTTGCGTATAACGAATTTTTGATGCATGGCGTAAGGAAAAAGATAACCGCGTGTTAAATTATTTATTTTAACAATTTTAACAAATTAATACTTAATTTTTAATCTTCTGTTGATTATACTTTTTAACAGTTATCTATCAAAAGCGTGTGCACACGTGTCAGAAGTGAAACTTACATGAAACGCGCCTAAAAATGTTGGATTTAAAAATAAATTCTCATTGATCAACAGCTGTTATCGTCTGATATGACTTCCAGTACACTTTATTTAACCAACATTGTTAAAATAATACATAATACATGCCTATTTAAAAAAACAGTAAAATATAACCCCATAAGAACAGAAGAAATTCGCGAGTTCCAATCCTGCCTCGCGATAAAAAAATTTTGTTCAACTAAAATCGCTTTCAGTTTGTAACTCAAACCATACGTTATTAAAACTAATAATTTTATAATTATTCACATAATTTGCATAGCTATTCAGGCTTTTGTTTACTGGGCTTATCATAGTTTATAATTAACAGGCTTTGACAAAACACGAAGCAATATCCATAAAAACGATACTATCGTTTCTTAGAATTGCGCGATTTGTGAAATTTCGTGTTTGAAAAATAAACGGTGCTGTAGTGATGTGATTGATAATGTGTGTGTTAAATTAATATAAATATGCCTAACCTGTTTTCAAATTAATATAAATAGATACTATTTTTAGCTTCTGATATGCGATATCTTTTAAAGTATTCTTTAGAATATAATTTAATCATAGATTTTATTTTTTTATTTAAAATTACAGTCAAGCCTATTATGTCATTTATTTATAGCATACGCTTATTCAATATGCAAATTCTTTATGTAAAGGAATAACGGAATTCTTGTGTCTAATCTAATTAAAAGCTCTTTAAATGGCTTGTTCATTATCTATACTAATATTATAAAGCTGAAGAGTTTGTTTGTTTGAACGCGCTAATCTCAGAAACTACTGGTCCGATTTGTAAAATTATTTCGGTGTTAGATAGCCCATTTATCGAGGAAGACTATAGGCTATTATATCATCATGCTAAGACCATCAGGAGCAGAGCAATGCGGGTGAAACCGCGGGGAACAGCTAGTCATTAATATAGTAATAAATAATTTATGTTATTCGTAAGAACATTATTTTTAATTAATTAAGTAAATACAAAACGTCTGGTTTATGTGACTATTAATTTCAAGTGATGTTTCTAACAACAGTTAATGCCCTTCACATAGCATATTGCACGCCTCATAAGCGAAGCGTTGAGGTGGGTACTACTGTCACTTCGCGCAAAACATCTGATTTTTCAAACTTAAAATGTCTTTATGTATCATACATTGCACTTGTAAGATAATACATACACACACATATTAAGAAAAAACACTATTTTTAACGTTCATGATATTTTTTATGTCATTTTTGTTATTTAAACTAGTTAAAAAACAGTTTAAAAAAGTTCTGTCTTGGACGTCCGTGTGTCTGTATGTGCGGATCCTTTTTCTTGTTAACACGATAGCGACCGAAATACTCTACTAATCGAGTCTTTTTTTTTCTCTTACGCTTGAGTATGCTCAGGAATAGAACCCTTTCATTTTTCAGGGTCTGATTCGATGTGGTTTAATTGTTATTAAATAAACAAAAATAATAATTAATAAATATTTATTAAAAAAAAATTATGAGGCGTGCACTTTTGGATTTTCCAAATTATTTTTTATTATACATTGATTATTATTTAAATATTGATTTCATTTTTATATCATTTAGTATTCGAACTATTGTTTGACACTCACATCACTATGTTTAACAAAAACATTATTACATCACAACTAGACAACATTTGAACAAAACCAACCGGAAGGGACCAGCTTTCAAATAAAAAAGAATCACCCAAATTGGTTCACCCAGTCAAAAGTTCTGAGATAAAAACCCAAACAAAAACAGTCAAATTGAGACTTTTTTGAAGTGAAACTTCTTAAAGCGCGTTGAGAGTAAAATTTAAAGGTCGCGTCATGGCAATACCGTCACGTCATGGAGTAAGGCGACGATCTTCTTAATATCTTTGAATCTTGCCAAAGAAGTTTCACTTCTGACACGTGGGCTCGGCACATACGCTCGTTTTTGTAAATCGGTTGAAAAGGTTACTTTTCAACTGAGCGTGATTTCTCATTTATAGAAAAACAAGAAATATAAAGAATGGCTCTTTCAACATTTATTAACATTCATACAGTTGACATGTAATTGTGCTAATTATATTAGTTACACAATTTATGAAGCTACGATAATTTCTTTTTGAAGGAAACCCAGCTTTATTTGTTGTTTTTCGTTCATTATGTAAATAGGAACGTAAGTTTTTTATTTGTGTAATGGAAAATATTTGACACGCCATTATTTATTTTCTTTTTGATTTCACGTGTGTATGTGCTTTAAAATGAACCTTTTAAATTTTAATACTGTGTTAATGCATTTTTATAAAAACAGAATGTAGTAGTAGAGTTGAATAGGTAAATACGTTTTAATATAAAAAGATATTTAATTCGATATACCTAACAGATAAATAATTATAATACGTAGATAGATCATTTTTATCTATTACCATTTTACCGTTAAATACATATTACCATTTTACAGATTACCAGTTTACGACTAGCGTGGCATAGTAGGTAGTAAACAATTCGTTACCATTTCGTTACCTATTTTACAAAAATATTCCAATTCGTATTTTTGTAAAATTGCCTATTAAAATAAATTACTTACCTACCACCTATAAATTTACCAACAAATTAGTCACCATATTATTATTACAAACTTTAAAGAATATACGAAATCTATCACGACGCGGGTTTCGCACCCGCGTCTTCCGCTGCGATGTATGTGTATGTGTATGTACACACTCGTCGAGAGCCTCGGCCGAAAAGACTCTCGTCGAGAGCATGCCTGTACACACTCGTTCTAACATTTGAACTGAAGACTTACACGAGAATGGACGTAGAAAAAGCTGCTGCTATTTGTCTTTGTGCCGTGAGCTATTATAATTTTTTAAACATTTACTATAAAAAAAAATTCTCAAACCATGGAGAAAAAGAAGATGGTGGATGATTACCATGCATCGCAGTAGAAACAGGGAAATAAATATAAAAACTTCCTGAATAGTTAATGTATTTTATTGTATTTTTAAGGAATCAATAGAAACGCTTCTTTGTTTTAGAAGTACAACCGAGACAACCGAGGCGAGACACGAGAGAGCGAGACAAGACGAATGCCACCATGTACATACTCGTTCTCGGACTGTCTCGGTGTGTCTCGGCGAGTGTGTACAGCCGGCATTAGCATTTGAATGCTATAAAAACTAAAATATCAGACCCTATTATTATTATACAATACTAGAGGTCCGCCCCGGCTTCGCCCGTGGTACATATTATTTCGCAATAAAAGGTAGCCTATGTCCTTTCTCGGGTATCAAAATATCTCCATACCAAATTTCATGCAAATTGGGTCAGTAGTTTAGGCGTGATTGAGTAACAGACATACAGACAGAGTTACTTTCGCATTTATAATATTAGTATGGATTATAGTTATTAGAACAAAGCAGTAGTACTAAGCTAATAATAAAAATGTTTTGGATACGTTTAATTAATAACTAAATAAAATCTCTTTCCACAGAGTGCAATCGTCGGTTCCCGTGTAACCCTACCATGCAGGGTAGAACACAAAGCTGGTACATTACAATGGACAAAGGACGACTTCGGTCTGGGCACTCATAGGAATCTCAGTGGCTACGAACGGTATTCCATGATTGGGAGTGATGAAGAAGGTATGTTATCTTTATATATAATTTATATATAAAAATGAATCGCAAAATGTGTTGGTAAGCGCATAACTCGAGAACGGCTGAACCGATTTCGATAATTCTTTTTTTATTATATTCCTTGAAGTACGAGGGTGGTTTTTATGTAGAGAAAACGAAAATATGTACCACGGGCGAAGCCGGGGCGGACCGCTAGTTAATAATAATTATTGGTATTGTTATTTATACGTCTGTAAAATCACTGCATATCTATACTAATATTATAAAACTGAAGAGTTTGTTTGAACGCGCTAATCTCAGGAACTACTGGTCCGATTAGAAAAATTCTTTCGGTGTTAGCCCATTTATCGAGGAAGGCTATAGGCTATATATCATCACGCTAGGACTAATAGAAGCTGAGCAATGCGGGTGAAACCGCGGAGCACAGCTAGTAAACTATAAGAATTTAGAATCATAAAAATAGGCTACTGAAAAGAGAATAATTAAATCCACTTTTACCTTTCTACCAAAGATAGGCGAGGGAAAAATACAGTTTTATTACACTTCAAAAAGTATGCGTAAAATCTTCAACAGATAGCTCTAAAACGATCTAGATATTTATATTGAGTTGTGCGTAGCCCGTAGGCCTCTCCAAATCTATGACGTCATATAGAAAATTCGCTCATGACTCAGTTCTGAAAGAGTATTCAGTAATATTATTTGCATTACTTTATATAATTTTATTTCATCTGTTGCCTATATTGTTAACTTAAAAATAGTTGGGTACAGCATCATAATATTTAGTCTGTTTCCCGCGTTCCTGATAGGGTCTGTTTAGCTTATCTGTCAGAAAATATAGCAAATAATGTATGAAAATTTACACCTAAAAGTGTCAAATAGATTATCAGCAAGTGTTGAAACCGGTTTTTATCCTTTCTATTTCTTTCTAATAAAAATATAGGTTATGTTATTTAAGGCCACTATCTACATACTAGTAGTACTATTGAAACTATTTTTAGAACGTTTTTACAGGAAAAACTGTCAGTTTTTAGCACAATTCATCACACAGATCAAGTGCGGTTTACGAGATGTCACATGACATAAATGTTTTTGGATCTGTAATATTTTTATGTACTTTTCTTTGATCGTTTTATATTGAGCTAATAAAATGATAGATCATAATAAAACAGGAATTTTTGTTACAAGTTATGAGAGAACAGATGAACAACCATACATACAGGTTAAAAACATAACCCTCCATTTGCTTCGCTGTATAAATAAGTGTATAATTTAAATAATTTTTTAAATTAACTAAGTAGGTAGGTTTTTATTTTTCCTTACTATTAAAAACAGCGTGTTTTTACTAGAGAAGAACTAGAAAATACACTATCTACATTCTACAAGTTTGTTTCGCAAATAAATAGGTTTAAAACTTAGATTAAGGATTGGTCTCCGCGCGCGCGCTACGACTAGATACCGCCCCACCTAAAAACAATAGCTCTGTGAGTGCGGCAACTCATTTCTGTAGTGTGTGTTAGGCAATTTGTAAAGACGCTAGTGTGTGTGAAGAATTGGGCTGCCAGCTACATAAATTTTACCTCATAAATGGGAAATGTGGCATGTTGGAAAGAAGTTTGAAAAAAATTTTTTTTCATCCTGACCTGGCCGGGAATCGAATCCATGAACATGCGACTCAAATCCACTTGCGACGCTACTATAGTCACAAAGGTTGTTTAAAAGTAAAAAAGCGGAAATAAAAAAAAAACATATTATATGAGTCAGTTAAACATGGTTAAACAGAAATAAATTATTGTTATTATACTTTTTTATACATGTGTTAGTAATAGTATTGAAAAAAAAAGTTCAAATTATTGCTAAAAGATTTCCTCAACCACGTGTATTTTTTTGGATATGCAGTACGGTAACACTGAATGGCGTCGTATTTTCGTAGAAAAAATTTTCGAAGTAAAGGAGAAATTTCGAATAATACGATACTTAGTGATGGTACGTGATCCCAGTGTCTTTCTTATTTTTTGTTGTATTATTTTTAAACAGTTTTATGACACAAATAGGCATTTTACTTCAGATTTTGTTCAAAATCTGTAAAAACTATCGGTTCGCCCTCTCCACACAATGCTTGTGACACGACTGGCTTGGGTACGCCGAATTCGGCGTACTATTAGTTGCCGCATTTTTCAAGTACGCCGGCGCGGCGGTATCTAGTCGTAGCGCGCGCGCGGAGACCAATCCTTAATCTAAGGTTTAAAAGTAGGTTATGTTCCCAAAATTCTTGTGCCAAAATGTTCTTATATAGTTTAAGGTTAAATAATATAATACATAGTAGTTCTAATTCCGTTGTTAGTATGTGTTATGTATGTCGGGTTGTATGATAATAGAAAGTAATAATTCTCTCGTATGTACTTTATTAATGTAACAATTGTAAAATAGTAATTAACAGAAAGGATTGTATAGAATGCCGTGTAAAATGTAAATTGTAAATCAAAGATGTCTTCCCGAATAACAGTGTTGCCAGGTGGCTCTGTAAGTTGCACAGATTATAAATATCCAAATTATGTCGCCAACACTCTCCCTCGTTATAAATTTAAAGGTTCAATCTATTGGGAGGTTTTCTCATCCTAGTACTACGACGGATTTCAATTCTGGATGGTGTAGGTTCATGTGTATCTGGAATTGTTTCTGGTACAAGGTTTTCTGGTTGGTAATTTCCTGGACTTGCTACTGGCTGTATAGATGATCTTCTTGGTGTATGTGTTATTACTGTAGGGCTAGGTTGTATGCATTCTTTTTCAGGTGAAGCTGGTGTGGGTGAACTCTCTTGCAGGTAAGTTGGTCGGTAAGTATCTGGTGTATTAATATTCTCACTCAAGCATGATGTCTTTATAATCTGATCAGTATGTCTGTGATGTATCTTTCCATCTACTTCCACCTTGTAATGTAATTTTCCTTTCCTCTCTAATATTCTTCCAAATTTCCATTTGTTACTATCATACATCCTTATTTGTACTCTATCTCCTGGTTTAAACTCTTTGTATACCTTTAATTCTTCATTGTTGCTTTCTCTAACTTCTTGTTTTCTTTTCACTAAATCTATTCTTGTCCTATATATTCTTTTAAACATCATTTCTCCTGGACTCTGCCCTGTAGAACTATTAGGTGTTTTTCTATACATCATTAAAAATCTTTGTAACTTATCTTGTACACATCCTTCTTCGTTCATCATTGCTTTAAGTTTATTTTTAACCGTTTGTACATATCTTTCTGCTTGACCATTTGTAGATGGGTGAAAGGGTGCTGTAAACTTTGCTTGTATTCCATTTTCCTTTAAAAATCTTAACATTTCCTCTGATCTAAATTGTCTTCCATTATCAGATACTTGGGTAACTGGTAAGCCAAATTAAAATATTAATAGTAGCTGTAGCTGTGATAGAAGTAGTAGGTATTACCTCTAACCATTTTGTGTAGGCATCTACCACAATAAGAAAATATTGATTCATGAATGGTCCTGCGTAATCAATATGAATTCTACTCCATGGTTCTTTCGGATATTCCCAGATGTGTATAGGTACTTTAGTAGGGTTGTTTTTCATTAAACAGCATGTTTTACACTGCTTTACCATGTTCTCTATATCTATGTCTATATTCTTCCACCAGACATAGCTTCTGGCTAATGCCTTCATTTTCACAATACCGGTGTGAGCTGTATGTAGTTCTTTTAATATTTGAGGTTGTAACTTTTTAGGTATTACAATTCTTATGCCATAAAATATGCAATTGTTTTGTAGTGAATATTCGTATAGTCTTCCTGTATCTTCTCTTCCTGACTGTATATCTATGTATAATTTCTGTAACTCAGGGTCAGTGGCTGTAGCTTCTCTTATTTCCTTTAATGAAACTGGCATTTCTGCAATTTGATTTAGGTAGAACGCTTCATCGTCTGTCATTGTCTCATTCCTTTCAGTTGTATCTGTATATTGTATTCTTGAAAAATAGTCGGCATTCGCATGTTCTGTAGTCTTCCTTAATCGTATGTCATTTTCTATGTTTTTATTTAATGTAGCTCTGTAGTCGGCACATAGGCGTACCTTTCCATTATGTTTCATCACAGGAACAATTGGTGTACCCCACTGTGAGTATGTAACCTTTTCTAATATGCCTTCTTTTTCTAATCTGTCAATTTCTGCCTCTACTTGATTTTTCAATGCAAATGGTACTGGACGTGGCTTTAAATAAACTGGAACTGCATCTTCTTTCAATTTAAATGCGACTTGATAATCTTTAATTTCACCTATTTCTTCTGTAAATAATTCTTTATATTCTTCTAATAATGTTTGTAATTTATTTTTGAATTCTTTTTCTGTTATGTCTTGTTCTTCCTTGTATATTGAATTTACTTCAAAATTTAAGTTCAATTTTCTAAGCCATTCTCTTCCAACTACGGTGTCTACTTTGCGGTCAATTACAAAGATTCTTCCTTCAATAACTGTGTTCTTATACTGAATATTTAAATTGCAAGTTCCTAATGGGAGTATTATTTCTCCTGTGTATGTTCTTAGCTTTACTGATGTATCTTTAAGTTTCAGATTATTAAAATATTTTTCATAAAAATTTGTCGAGCATGTAGTAACTGCAGCGCCTGTATCCAGTTCTAAATTATGTATTTTTCCATTTAATTGTAAGGTTATGTTAAATTTATCACTCTGTATGTTATTGTTAAATATCTTATGTATTTCATATATTTCATCTTCCTCGGTGAATTGATCCTGAACTAACTCAATTTGTTTTTGTTCTCTGAAACATACCGATTGTATGTGTCCCTTTGTCTTACATTTCTTGCAAAATAGTTTATGTTTCAAACGACATTGCCTTGCTGTATGGTTTTCCTTCCCACATCGAAAACATTTTATCTCTCTCTTCTTCTCGTTATATGAACTGTATGATTTATTTATATTTTTATCTTTGTATGTATTTATATTTTTAGGTTTATGTATGTTTGTATTATTTTTGAAATAATTTGATTTAGTTGAAATTTTGTTAATGTTTACTTGGCCAGAACACATTTCTTTTGTTTCAGCTTTAGATGTCTCAATCGCCATTGCAATTTTAATTAAATCATCAACCTTTGTAGATGAGCTTTCTTGTAATAATCTTTCTTTTATTTCTGAATTCCGGAGACCTCGTATGAATTGTACTCGCAGATGAGTTTCAAATGTGCTGTGTTGACAGCTTGCACATTGAAAGTTACATTTTCCCCCTAGTTCTTTTAAACCAGCAACATAATTTGCAATACTTTCACATTCGTATTGTTGTCTTAAACAAAATTTGTGCTGTTGGGCTACTTCACCAGGTTCAGGTGCAATATGGTTTTTCAATAATTGTATCAGTTCATAATATGATTTGGTTTTCGGAGAATCAGGTGCTGTAATATTTTGTAAAACTTGATAGTATTTAGGACCAATGCAGTTCAGAAAAATCTGTGATTTTGTTTTATCATTTGTAACTCCTTTTAGGTTAATGTAATTTTCTAACCTCTGTAAATACGATGCGAAACTTTCATTGTTTTCGTCGTATGGTTGTAATGTAATTCCACTCACCGATTTATCCGTATTTTGTAATTGTTGTTGTAATTGCGCTTGTTGTACTTGAATTCCTCGAATAGTTTCTAACATTTGCGATAATACTTGCCCCAATTGCTGTTCCATTTTGCGTACTTGTAATGTATTGTATATTATTATGAAGGAAAAAGGAGGTTGTGAAGCGGGTTATCATCACGGGATGTGGAACCCTTGGAACAAAGGAAAAGGTGTTAGGAGCACATGGGTCAATGTACGCACGATGTTCTTCACTTGATAATTTATGTTGAATTTCCACTTACTCGTCGCCAATCTGTTATGTATGTCGGGTTGTATGATAATAGAAAGTAATAATTCTCTCGTATGTACTTTATTAATGTAACAATTGTAAAATAGTAATTAACAGAAAGGATTGTATAGAATGCCGTGTAAAATGTAAATTGTAAATCAAAGATGTCTTCCCGAATAACAGTGTTGCCAGGTGGCTCTGTAAGTTGCACAGATTATAAATATCCAAATTATGTCGCCAACAGTATGCGTAGGTTACGTTATTTAACACACATATTATATATATTTAACTTTTACGATTTCAAAATTACATATTTTTCAAAGTTTTGATAAGAATATTATCTTCATTTTCTTATGTTTAAACTAATTATTAAATTATTATAATAACTGTTCATTGTCGCTAAAAGAATACAAGTTCGAACAATGACTTAATAGTTAATACTAAAAACTATTAAACGATACATTACATAGTTGGCACAGATAGGTAATGAGATCTAGGTAAATTACTAAACCGATGACGTTAAAATTATTTCTGTACATGTTCGGTTATTGTCCGTCATCACTGTAGTTATATTATGTGCGTAAATGTAAAGGAATAATACCACATAACAACTACGGAGAAATAGTGGAGGTAGTTTACAAGTAGCAATTTTTAATGACCGTCAAGACGTATAACATCTTAGTCTCCCCGTGACCACGCTCGCTGCCAAGTGTGCAAAACGTCGGGAAATAATATAACGAATAAATCGCTTTAAAATCCGTTAAAAATCTTTAATTTATAAATGTATAATTCTCGCGTAAAATCAAACACTGGAAAGAACTAAAAATAAATAACAGCGTAGATATAGGCTAAAGAACAACATGTTTTGACCAAACTGAGTAAATGATGCAAAAATGATAACATAAATTATTTTGAGAGCGGTCAAAGTTACGTAGGTCGGCTTATAATTATTAAATAAAAAATTGGTTGTCTGTAAAGTCGGTTTACTGACGATAGTTGAACGTGAATCAAAACGTCCGATTGTGCTACTTTGTCGCTCGTTCCGCGCTCTCGCTTGCACTTCAAGCCTACATGGAACGCCTCAGAGCGAGGTAACGCCGCATGAGTCATGTTTTTTCGTGCGTGCAGCCGGCTCTTTCGAATTATAAGACGTTGTCACGTCAAAAAACATTACTGAAGTTTGTAATAAACATTCATAGAGCTAGTTTTGTACAATTTTTACTAGATGGCGCTAATATAAAAGGTCAGGTTTATTTATATTTATGTAGGAATACGTGTATATCTTTGAAACGTGCTCGACCCAATACAAAATAATTGCTTTGGTAATTTTATAGACAGATGGAACATGGATGGAACGCTTGGTTTTAATACGAATTGACACTCATCGTTTTTCAAGTCAAACTCAAATGCAAACGTTTATTTAGTAAAATTGACTTTTAAGATGCTATGGAATCGTTTTAGTTATTTGGTATTATGGATTGATGAATTGAGTTTAAAATGTGATATATGTAATTTAAGGTTTATGAAGAAGGGGCGTTTACGAATATACAATATCTATACATACATATGGTAATAGAATTACTTACGTTTAATTAAGTTTAGATTTTACGAATAGGTACTAAATTGCATATAGATTCTGGTTTTTTTTAAGTGATAGTGTACGAAAAATGTACGTAATAGCTGCTATTCAAGCACTAATAATATTTGTTTATAATTACTACAGGTACCGTTATCTTAATATAAAATTTTCCTTATGCGATTTTAATTATTCACTCTATGCAAAAATAATATCTGTTACTAAACATTGATACGTTAATGAACATGAAAACGATATTATTTCTATTCCCATTCAACAACCTTACTATAAAAAGCATTTAAAATTAATTATCATATTAAAACATGTCATCAATTATCTACCACATACGCAAATCTAATTTCTGATAATATTTCAAATTTCGTGTTTCAAATATTTCAATTAACATACCTAATTTGGAGTGAAAATTATTTGATTAAAAACATCATTTAATTTCAAAGCCCCGCAAAGCTTGATTTTAATTTCATACATGTACTAGCTGTGCCCCGCGGTTTTAAACGCATTGCTCCGCTCCTATTAATCTTAGCGAGATGATAATATATTATATCGAAAAATCAAATCCTACTTCTTAATCTTAATATATATTATAAGAGCGAAAGTTTGTAAGTATGGATGTATGGATGTATGGATGTTTGTTACTCTTTCACGTAAAAACTACTGAATGGATTTGAATGAAACTGTACCACAATATAGCTTATACATCAGAATAACACATAGGATAGGTTTTATCCCGGAAATCCCACGGGAACGGGAACTATGCGGGTTTTCCTTTGAAAACGCGGGCGAAGCCGCGGGCGGAAATCTAGTAAGTACTATTATAAAGGCGAAAGTTTGTAAGTATGGATGTATGGATGTATGGATGTTTGTTACTCTTTCACGTAAAAACTACTGAACCGATTACAAGAAATTTAGCACACATATAGAGGGTAACTTGGATTAACACATAGGATAGGTTTTATCCCGGAAATCCCACGGGAACGGGAACTATGCGGGTTTTCCTTTGCAAACGCGGGCGAAGCCGCGGGCGGAAATCTAGTATATTATATCGAAAAATCAAATCCTACTTATATTATAAATGCGAAAGATTATGAGAATGGATGTATGTGTATGTACGAAGCCACGGACGGAAAGCTAGAGCCTATAAGACTTCCTCGATAAAATATGGACTATCTAACAGTGAAAATATAGGTAATTTTTCAAATCGGACCAGTGATCCCTGAGATTAGCACGTTCAAGCAAACATACAAACTCTTCAGCTCTATAATAATAGTATAGATTAGTGTTTGAAATGGCATTTATATAATTAGACGAAGCGGTCAATGACCGCAGAATACAGTGCTGAAAATTTTTGTTTGACGCATCTGGATTTCAAGGTTGATTTCATCATATTGTTTATATTTCAGTTATGAAGTTTTAAGATTTGTGGTTAGGTTGAATTAATACTTACGCAATTTCTATATTAATAAGTGTCTATTCGTGATGTTAAACGTATTTTTTATTAAGTTATAAAACTTGAAATTGATACAACTCTGATAAAAAGCGTAAAACTCGTAAATAACTGGACCAAATCGGCTGATTTATTTATATTTATATTGATTGAAAGCTAAGGAATAACGTGACAAAAAATCATGCCTCATATTATAAAATATACATATACTGCACCTTTTTTACTGAAATACTCCTATAGGTTCAATTTCGTAATTCTGTTTTGTTTGTTTACGTAAAAATATTTTTCATGTTATAGGGTTCTAAGTTCGATAATATTACTGAAAATGATCTTCAAGTAATACTTTTTACTGTAGAGATTATATAACACTAAACTATTTTAACCGAAAATCAATAGGAACATATTACGTACATACGTATATTTTCAGTACAAGCCGTAATGTGATTGATATGTTACATTCATCGACTATCAAAAGGAATACATTTTGCTAATTAGCCTGATTGAAATGACTTTGGCATGTTTTCGTACGTGATTAGTTTTAGTTCATGTAATGTATTGAAAGTTTCGTCGATTTGTGGTAGTCGTTTTGTAAAATACGTAACAAATCGAAACTACTGGAATAATATGTTACTATAAGTGAATTTTTATAAGGTTTGTTATTTCTCTCGAAAATTTTATAAGTACTTACATATCTACTATTGTATAATAATTGTATGTTGATACTTGAATAGCTATATTTGATTGTATGCTGAACAGTTCAACGTCAATCGATATGAATCTGGAATTTAATTAAGTCTTATAATTATTTATAATTAAAGTACAGGTTTATAATTAGGCATTTATTTTTAACCTTATGCATGTGAATAAAGAAAAACCTAAATTAAATTTTGATTCGAAGATCTTCCAGTCTATAGAAATAATACAGATACACTAAATATATATTATTATTGGATAATGTAAGATTAATGTACTTACTCTATTTATTTTGTTCACAGGTGATTATTCATTAGACATTCGTGACGTCACATTAGATGACGATGGCAGTTACCAGTGTCAAGTTAGCTCGGGGCTTAATGGTAAGTTTTATTAGTGACCTTTAAACTTTTAACATTACTCCTTAAACGTTATATAGCCCTGTATACATGGTAAACATATATTTAGCAACAAAGTTGAAAAAAATTATGTGAAATATAAAAATATACTAAAAAGGTGCATTCTTAAATCAAAACAAATTCAAAGTGAAAAATTTATTAAATTGGCAAAAAATAAAAACAAAGCATTATGGCAAATGATATCTAATAATATTAATGACGAAACCAATATTACAGAAATTGAAGAGATTGTAGTTAATAATAAAATATACGACTCAATGAATGAAATTTGCGAACAGTTTAATAATTTTTTTATTGACATCACAAATCAAACAAAATTTAATTTGGATGTAAATGCCATAAAAAAGACTTTGACTACAGAAAGTTGCAATACTATTTTCTTAACACCTACAAACAGTAACGAAATTTGTAAAATAATAAAATCACTTAATAACACTAATTCAGTAGGAACAGATGGAATAAGTACAAAAATATTAAAATCATGCAGTGACCATATTTGCGAACCGTTGTCTTTTCTTGTAAATTTATCGATGGAACAGGGAACTTTTCCACACGCGCTGAAAACATCAGTGATAAAACCATTATTTAAAAAAGGCGATCCGAAAGATATTAAGAATTACAGACCTATAGCGTTAATACCAGTGATATCTAAAATATTTGAAAAAGTAATCTTAGAAAGAATTAGAAATTATATTGATAGAAACAAGATCTTATGTAAAGAACAGTTTGGATTTAGGAAAAATAGTTCCACTTCATTAGCATGCTTTGATATGGTGAAAGAAATAATTCAAGCCTTCATCGAAAAAAAACCCGTAAGCGCTATATTTCTAGATATGAGCAAGGCATTTGATTTTGTAGACCATGAATTACTCTTGCTTAAGTTAGATAAATATGGTATAAGAGGAATTGCCAAAGAATGGATTGCTAGTTATTTAAAGGATAGAGATCAGTTTGTGGAAATACAAAAAATAGTAAATCAATCAAGAAACGTATATAGATCAGTAAAAAAAACTAATAGATCAGGTGTACCACAAGGAAGTGTGCTCGGCCCGTTTTTATTTCTCTTGTATATTAATGACCTACCGAAATCAGTGAAACACAAATCAGTTTTATTCGCAGACGACACTACCCTAATTGTTAAATGTACTGAAAAGGAAACGTACGAGAGAGATATAAATGAAGCAGTTAAAAATATTGTAAAATGGTTAGAAGACAACAATCTTAAAATTAACTTATTAAAAACAAAAATAATTCAATTTTATACAAAAAATTGCTCCAAAATAAACCTAAATATAAAGTGTGATAACCAAGTAATAGAACAAGTAGATCATCATAAATTCTTGGGTGTTTTGTTGGATGAAGGTCTAAAATGGAACAAACATATTGATTACGTTTGTGACAGAATTAATCGTTTCGTTTACGTATTACGGCGTTTAAGAGATACTGTTTCTATGAATGCAGCAATAAATGCTTATCATGCCTACGTTTCCTCTGTACTTTCGTATGGAATCATTCTTTGGGGACAATCTTGTGATGTGCGGAAGGTATTTGTCTCACAAAAAAAATGTATCAGAGCTCTGTGCGGTTTGAACCAAAGAGACAGTTGTAGACCTCTGTTTAGTAAATTACGGATCCTTACTTTAACTTGCATGTACATAAGAGAAGTATGTTTATTTGTAAAATATCACCCGGAATACTTTAAGAAGAAAGGAGATGTAAATTCGCATATGTTGACAAGATACCAAAACAAATTACATTTCCCAACGTGTAGAATTAACAAAGCTAAAAACAGTGTAATATTTATGGCTATTAAAATATATAATAAAATACCGGACAATTTCAAGGAACTACCAGTAAACTTTTTCAAAAATAAACTGACGAACTGGTTGATGGTGAAACAATTTTATGACATTGAAGAATTTATGACTTTTAAGTAGTGTAAACTGAATTGTGTGTGATAAGTGTGTGATATAATCGTGTTAATCGTAGTGCGTTCGCGTAATTGTGAAAATTGAATTGTGTGTACATTTAAATAATTAGACTAATCAACTTTCTTTTCAATATTTGCACACCCAATCAATGGGTAGAATGTATTAGCCACATAATATTGTAATTAAAAACATCTATAATTTGTAACTACATTCTTGCAAATAAATATAATTTGAATTTGAATTTGAATTTGAATTTGAATTTAAACATGTTGAACAAAATAATAAAGCACGTTGAAATGTTGTCGCCTGAGCGTATAAATAAGATTTCCAGCAACATAGTGGATTAACTGTTGCTCAACACATAACTACCATTACCTACGAGAATCTAGGCTAGACTCTAGTCTAGACTCTACTATTCACATTCTTACCAAATATCTGAAACAACTATTAATATTCTTACCAAACATCTGAAACAACTATTAACGTTCTTACCAAACATCTGAAACAACTGTTAACATTCTAACCGTTCTGAAACAACTATTTACATTAATATAAATTGTTAAGTGAAACATATCTGTACAAGGTACGATGGGATTGATATCGTCCTTTTGGACAAAAATTGGTAAATAAACAAAGATTAAAAAAAAACTGTTCACATTCTTACCAAACTTCTAATCATTCCTATAGGTGCTCCAGCAATCCGATCAAGATATGCCCATCTAACCGTCCTGGTGGCTCCGGAACCGCCAAGGATACTCCAAGGTGCCTTCATAGATGCCACTGAAGACCAGCCCATTGATATAGAATGCGTGTCTGAAGGTGGAAAGCCTGCTGCTGAAGTAAGTGGTGATAATGTCCTTTTTAACGCTTATATTAGCTTCACATGTATGTTTGTATGAAGATGTCTTTAGACTCGATTTTGATTCACTTTAAACGGACCGATTATAGATAAACTTTGTACACTTATCAAGGATCGGTGACAATACAAAAATTTCATTAGTTTATCTTATTATTATGAATAATAAGAAGGAAATATTCATAAAAAATATAATTTTAGTTAATTCGACCATTAAAGCGTGTTTTATAGTTTTTTTTTAACTATATTAAAGTATATTTTAGCTAAGGAATTTTGTGTGCTAGAATAAGTTGTCAGAAAAGAAAAATCACACAATCATTTCAAAACAATTATAAATAATAAATAGTAAATACTTAGCAGTAACTTATTTTGTTATATTGAAAACATTATTCTATACAAAATAAATAGTACCTAAACTTCATGGTTAAAGTAATTTTAATAAATTTAATAATAGTCTTCTTAAGCGTCTGAATATAATTAATCTCTATTGAGTCAAAAACTTTTTTCAGTTAGTAACCGACCTCTGTTTAATAGACTATTTTCATATTAATCGTCTTTATTTTACGTACTTATATTTTATTAAGTTGTCGAATTTTCACAGAAACTAAACTCCTAAATATAACCCTGTTTCTAGGTTCAATTATTTATCGTATTTTCTTCGAACTTAATCTGTCTAAGCCAATTTATTATCTCTAAAGGATTATACATCAAAAATCTGTTTTCTCCGAAATATTATGGAAAAACGTTTTAGTTTTATTTCAAGCGAAAAACAAATCATTATTTTTTTGGTATTATTATGATAAAAATAATCAGTCTATGAAAAAAATATTTATGGTCACCATTCATAGATACGCCATGGTAACTTGGATTTTGTCAATGTGTGCGTTATGATGTAATTGTATTAAATACTACGTAGTGGCGCATTCGTGCGAATCCTGCCCTTAGGCTCAGACGTTGTTTATACGACGTTTGACCCAACTACCCTCACTTTGTTAATAATCGTTGACTAGCTGTGATTTGTTATCAATTTTCTGTCTACATCAATTAGGCAGTTGTGTAGAATCGCAGTACATTATTATTACATTTAAACTAATTTTTATCCTAGCTCCCGTGTGTAATTTCTAAAACATAATTATATTTTTTGACAGATAACGTGGGTAGATGGAAATCAGAATGTAATGAAAAACGACGTTGAGAACAGAGTCGAACTGTTACCGGACGAACAGAGATATAGAACAAGGTAAGTCTATTTATTTATACATTTAATTTTAACTGATCAAAATAATAATTAGTAAAATTGTAATATTTTTTTAGTTAGTAGGTAGCTGTAGTAGGTAGTAGGTAGCATACCTATATGAAAAAAACTGCGATGATAATCTAAAGATGGTTTCATAATTAATTGAAATGTATTTCTTACGACTAAGTATATAAAAATGGTTTATTAATTTAATATGTTTGCCATAATATTATATATTTAACGTTAGAGCCATTTAAGGGTGCACTCACACACATCAGTCACCGTCACGGCACGTCACCGGACAGGATTAAAAAAAAATATGTATCAATAGTTCTAGTATGACTCTGTTCCCACACGACAGTCGCCGGCACGAAATCTATCAGTGACGTCACCGGTCAGGCACGTCAAATAATCTTTCCATACATGTATCATACTTTTATCCCCACTCACCCGGTGCCGTCACGTCTCAGTTCAGTCAGCGTCGTGCTACCGTCAATTGCTACATGTTCTCTAGCGTGACACACGTCTAATCACTGACTAAGGGCGTTTGTCCACTACAAGGAATTTTACGGTCCGGCATTCCGATTTTTTACGGTCCGGTATGGCACGCCATTAATCTATATACTAGCTTGTGCACTATACGTAATTTTACTGTCCGACATTTTACTTTTCCCTATTCCGGATGGTTTTTTGTGTCTACGAGTCGCTGTAGGTATAATTGTTTTCGAATGCCCACTTGCTTGGATTTTACTGTTTTTACTGCATATGCCAATTGAAAGCAAGCTCTTGTTTTACTTTCTTTTAGTTGGCAATGAGATTTGAGAAGTCGGTATTGTTATTTTATATACATTGACCAAGCATTGACCAATAATTATTATCTAAGTAAGTGTTGGTAAGTTAAAGTTCAAGTGGGAATAGCTTTAGCTCCTCGTCACCGATTAAAATAAATAAGTGAAACACGCATTTTAAATCTCTTACGGAACTTTACTTTTTATTATAACGAAGTAAGTAATATAATATTTCACCTTCTATATTTTTAATCGTTTCTTGTAAAATGCAAAAACAATCATTTATGATAGCATTATACCGCCAAACTTCCTTGAACTGTACCGCACTGATCCGAGTAAAGACGGACAGGTGCACAAGCAATTCATCGGTTTTTTCATGCCACACCGGACCGTAAAAAATCGGAATGCCGGACAGTAAAATTCCTTGTAGTGCACAAGCGCCCTAACCTGATGTATGTGTTCAATGATTCAGTCAAACCGGCGACGTGACTGACGGACAACATGACGGTGACTGGTGTTTGTGGATACGTACACGAACCGTCACCGATCAGTCATCGGTGACTTGACGGTGACTGATGTGTGTGAGTGCACCCTAAATCAGTTTCACTCTTTTCTATTCGAATAAATTAATCAAACCTTATATACTACTAGAATTTCAATACATAGTATATAATAAAGTCACTTACCGCTGTCTGTCCATATGTAGCCTGTAGGTATGCTTAGACATTTAAAACTGTGCAACGGAATTTGATGCAGGATTATATTTTAATAGATGATTTATTATATTATAGAGAAATGTGTGTACATAACATGCATAATAATAATATGCTAATCTAGTAACAGCATTGTAAAGTGTAAATTTTTTAAATAATTGAAAAAACATGAAGAAGTTAATGCCCTACTATCGTCTGGATTCGAATATCCTCTCGTGATCAAATTATTTCTATTGTTTAAAAATTACTCATTATACATAACAAAGCGTAAATTCAGTTTTCAGAATAGAATACAAAAACCTTTCAATTATTCCTCGTACAAAAGAACCAATTAGTAGAGAGTTAATAAAAATGGCACACACACTAGATTCATTTCATAATTTAATTAATAGTATTGATTTAATTGCAGTGTCTGTTAATTTAATTAATCTGGATGCATGTCAATTATGATTGAAATACAATATTTTATCTTCTTGTTTTGTTT